>NC_133223.1:18394612-18694862 GCF_040436345.1 Pagrus major
CAAATGTTTAAAATCATTCACATCACTGGTTAATGAAAAGAAACTTGCATTTAGTAAATTATCACAGTACAATTTCTTATCTCATATATTGTCCAAGGATTCATTTGTGTATTATTAGCTTTGATTGAGATTTGAATATTAAAGGTCCCATATTATGCTCATTTTCAGGTTCATAGTTTTATTTTGGATGTCCACGGAAAAAAATGTTTAAAAGCTTTAACGCTCAAAAAACAAATCATTTTTCTCATACTGTCCATTGCTGCAGCACCTCTATTCATCCCCTGTCTGAATGCTCAGTTTTAGCTCCTGTCTCTTTAAGACCCCCTTCCCAAAAGTCCAGTGTGCTCTGATTGGTCAGCTCTCACAGACCTGAGCAGGCACCACCCACCACATTTCTGCCTCAAGTCTGTTAAGGGTAGTGACATCACAACATTACAGAAGTCGTGACGGCTTGTTTGAAGGCACAATGCTTGAATACAGAATACTGAATACATTTTTCTGTGAATTGAGCGTTTTTGATACTTCAGCAGTATTTATACAGCACTTAAACCTGCTTTATAATCAGAAAAGACATGAAATATCACTTTTTACAATATGGGATCCTAATAATAACTTGATGAAGCTGTTTGTTAGATAATCTTTCTTACAGGTTGTCCTTGTAAGCCCTCTCCAGGTGGGCCGGGCAAACCTGGCAATCCTCTGAAGCCAATGTCACCCTGAAACAGACATTAAAACCAGTTAGTCAAATAAGCATCCCCATACATTTGCACTAGCTAAAAACAGACAAACAAACAACATGTAGACACAAACCTTGGGGCCAGGAATTCCTATTCCTTCTGGACCCTGCTCACCCGGTAAGCCTGGCAGTCCGGGAGGACCCTAAAATAAGTAAATTATATAAGTTTAGACAAGATGCACAGCATAATCTGGTTACCAGTGTCCAAAATAAACCTTTTTTTACGTACGTAGTCAATCAACTTCTGTGTAGTGATTAAAGCTTTTGGTAGTAGGCCCTTTTCACCAATGTAAATTTTACTTGCATTTGGCAAGTGATGGGAGCTAATTTTGGACCCTGCTGGTTTCAGAATCTCAGTATATGCAAGATATTGATGATACAAACCACAGGGCCGGAGACGCCTTCGCCTTTTGGACCAACTCCACCTGGTAAACCCGGATGACCACGTTCACCCTGGTGGAACAGAATGTAGTGATGAAGACCAACCACATTATGCTGATTAGAAACAATATGGTTAATGAATCATGTATAAACACACAGTGTTCTTAAGTGATTACCTTTGGTCCAGGTAATCCATGGCCTGTTTCCCCAACAGGACCAGAGGGACCAGCAGGACCGACGTCACCCTGGAGACAAGACAATAAAGACACAGGGTTGAACAGTTGAACATTTTTTTCTGATCGCATCAAACGCCATCTGGCAGTTCTGGCTGCCTGCTACTATCACCTCGGTGCCAATTATGTTAAGAGACAGTTTGATGATCTGTTTATATTTATTTACCTTTGGACCCGATATGGACCGTCCTGGCTGCCCTGGCATGCCCAGCTGGCCCGGTATTCCACGTTCACCCTGCAAGGTGTTGAGTTGGCAAGAGACTTAAAATCCAATTCATGCTCGTCTTTATTTTGACAGCACTTGTACTGACAAAAACATGTAGGGGATTTGTTTTTTGGCTCTATTCAAAGGTTAGGTTGATGAGGCATAAATCTTCAACAGCAGGTAGTCATCAGAGAATAAAAGGAAAGAGGCTGCTTACTTCATCCAGGAAGCTATCCCATCACAATAAAATACTTGTTCCTTTAATTCTTACCTTTGGCCCAGAGGGTCCTGAGATCCCAGGAGGCCCATGTAATCCACGGATGCCCCTCATACCCTGGTCACCCTGGGAGGGAATACAGCACACATCATCTGATTAACATTGTTGTCATGATAAATTCTGAACTATGCAAGGATATACAACTAAAGCACACCTTCTCCCCTTGAGTACCAATTCCTTGTGCTCCCTCAGGACCTCTTAAACCAGGTAAACCAGGCTCCCCCTAAGAGAGAAGAGGTAGATGAGACATTTCTAAGAAAATTGTGTTACAAAATGGACATTTTCCACAGAGTTGGCATAATGTGCTTTACCTTCTGCCCTGGAGCTCCATCTTCTCCTGGAAGACCAGGAACGCCGCCTAAACCAGTGCCTCCAGGCTCTCCCTGTAACAGTAAAATGGTATTTTCAATGGATTCAGTATATTGGCACATATATTGACAAATATAGACCAACAATTAATTGACTTGTTTGGTTCAGTGCATATAGTAACTTACCTTTGAACCAGGCTCACCAATGCCTGTCTCTCCGGGACCTCCCTGCTCTCCTGGTAAACCTTGGTCTCCCTGTTAATAGAAATAGCATGATGACATTATTATTATTATATCTTTTTTTAAAAAGGACTTGTTTGGCATATTGCTTAGTTTAAGTTATTGTTTGGTGGTACACTTAAAGGTCCAGTGTGTAGGATTTAGTGGCATCTAGTGGTGAGGTCGCAGATTGCAACTAACTGAACTGCTAAAAACGCTACTGTTGAAACATGGCGACGCAATATGGCGGACTCCATGAAAGAGGCCCTGCTCCCTCTGCAGATATTAAAGGCTCATTCTAAGGTAACGAAAGCAAAATGATTCTTAGTTTCAGGTGATTATACACTCATGAAAACAAAATTATGAATATTTTATTCCATTTCTGCCCCCAAATCCTACACACTGAACATTTACATTTTGATATTGTACAATATCTATGTTATATACTGTTTACAATGACATATGTGATATTATATCCATATTATATTAAATCTGAAACTGAAATCAGCAATATTACAACTGATGAAACCACCTTAAATACTCAAAAACCCTTTTTACAGTTCATTTGCAGTTTCTGTCCGTTACTCCTCACTCTTTTGACTCGTCCTACTTCACATTGAAGTGAAAGGACAGTATCAAATTGTGAAGCTGAATTGATCTGGAATCAAATTCAGAGAATTGTCTCTGTGTGGTGGGGATGTTAACCATCATGTCAGCTCTTTCTGACCATATAAGCGCATTCAATCTTGCATTTTATACAGTAAGTGTTTTGACAAACCTTCGGTCCAGGTAAACCCTCTCCTGGAACTCCTCTGCCTCCTGGTGGACCTCTTGGACCCTCAACTCCCTGATGAGTAATGTAGATTAGAGGGTTGTCAGTGTTGACTGTCCTACTGCTCAATGTACTGTATATATGTAAGTGTGACATTATGAAAACACAGATGAAGACATTTTGCTGACCTTCTCTCCTTGTATGCCCACTCCTGTCAGTCCGGTTGGCCCTGGAGGACCTGGAGGCCCAAAATCACCCTGGAAGTGAAACACCAGTCAGTTTCATACACAAGAATCACTTCTCAGTGACTCCCTTGACTAAACAAGTGTACATGTTTTACATATAATATCAATACTCCACCCTACACTATATTTATTCTGCACTGCTTATATATCTTATATTCTCTTTTTCACTTTTCTGATTTTACTTGTGTGATTTTCTTTTTTATACAGTCTGTATGAGCATCGGAGGGAACCTCAGAACAAGAACTGAATTGCCAGTAAGTGCTTAATTGCTTAATTGTTGCAAAAAGTTCTTGAATCTAGCAAGAAGATGTTAATAAAAACAAAATTCTCCAATATAGTGCAGATCTCCAAGGTCTAATAATTCTCCAAGTTAGACTTTCACTGTACTTAGTAGATGACAGAATAGTAACATAGGCTGTGGGCAAAGTTTGGCACCCGAAAAAAGATCACCGATTAATCTTTGGGATTAAAAAGTGGATTTATCTTTATACTCCTGTTTATCAGCCTGACTGCAGCAGAGATCCAGGGATGTGACCTCCATTGTTAGATGTTTATGTACTGAAATGTAGACTTTCAGCCTGGGCTGGAGGGGAAATGTTACTTTACTTAATGAAATATTACATAGAGGAGAGGGGGAAAAGAAGAGAGAGAACCGGAGTCTCTGGTGAGTGCTGAGTTCACTGAGAGGTTGACCTGAATTCAAACACACAGACACTTTTGTGACATACCAGGATCTTTTTCTAAATCCAACCATATAGTTTTGATCCCTAAACGCAACCAGACTGTGACCATCAGCTGAATTGTTTCTCAGCAAGCTTTATTTTGAAAATCTAACGGGATGTTGGATATTAATTATTGCTAATTTTACCGCAGAATGAGAACATTTGCTTTTCACACCTGGGTGTGGTAAGGTGAGACTCTGCAACAATGACCTGCAGGTTTATTACACACTTCTGCGTGATACAGAGTTGGAGTTTCTGAACTCTAGCAGGGCTGTAGAGCAGGTTATGCACGCATGTAGGTGGCACGATACACGATTCATGCCAGTGGTTTCATCCTATTCCAATGATCAACATGTAGCAGTAACAAGCCAAGAAACACAGCTGTCTGCCTGCAAAGGCAGTGAAGAAGAAAACTGCAAGCTGGTGGGAGAAATGCACTCAACAAGTTTGGTAGACCTGTTACACGCACAATGTGTTTTTGGTGAGTAAAGAAACTCCACAGGGCACCTTTTAATTACAATGACTGCATTAGTGAGATGAATAACCTCATTTTAATTTGGTTATAGTGTCTTTCATGGTAGTGCAGCACTTTGTTTTATCTTTAGCCCTCAACCTTTCTTCATTAACCAGACTTTAATGCACTCCTCTCATCTTATCCAAGAAGCTATTTTCAAGCCTAGAGGACATTTCGTTCCCTTATGGATTTAATTAGAGCCTTTGTTGTGTTGCCTTTGAGTGTTTACAATATATTCTCTTTGTTAGATGATACATTTATGACCAACCCTTTCTCCTTTGATTCCTGCACCCTGCTGTCCCCTCGGCCCCCTCGGTCCAGGAAGCCCTCGATCCCCCTGTGGAACAAAATCAGGTGATCTCTGTCAGTTACATCACAGCCACTCGCTCTTGGGTCACAGCCAAGTCTGCATTGTTCTCAGTGAAGAGAGGATGAAGGACGAGCATGTTGGCTCCTGTTAGCCGTTTGTGATTGATCCAAAATGATCCTATGCACGAGGAATGGAACCATTTTTTCTTCACGACTACATAATCCTTTAACTTTTACCACTACTAGTGAATTATGAAGTGAGAATGGAAGCAGGCTGAGCAACATCCAAGTATAATGAAATTCTGACATTTTGATCACCACTGACAGAAGCACTCTGGTCCTTTTGTTTTTTTACAAGAAGTCAACAGAGGATCAAAATCTATAAGGAAGTCTGGCACAAGTCAAACAGATGTGTTGTTGCTTGAGGACACGTTCAGTGTTCATCTTCCAAGAGCTTTCTTTAACAAATAAAAGTGTACATAGATTTATTTCCACTACAACCACATTAATGTGCTCCTCCCATTGTAATTTTCACCCACATGTTCTGTCTTGTGAGAGGGTACTGATGCATTACTCCTACTTGGGTATTTAACATAAATCTCTCTTCATTGTGGTTCTCTGTGCTGCTGCTGTCATTAATAATCTCCATGAATATGCCCAGCAATCCCATATCAGTTTGAATGGGGGTATTTGTATTTAGTCTCTTGTTGCTGGTGCAGCATGTTGCAGCACAGAGGGAAAAATACTGTTTTCACAGGCTTAACAAGAGTGAGTAGTAATGCTATAGTGAACACCTGAGTTATGAGTCAGTGAGCTGGAACAGAGTGAGATGTGGTTTTGACAGATGCAGGCCATGAACTGCAGAAAGGCCCGGATACTGTACATACAACTAGACCTGAGGATTCACTCTCTAACATCAGTGACCAGGTCAATACAGTGTGTTTTTTGTTGGTGTATTTTTGGATCTGAGGGTCTATTAGAAATGCCAGCCATCAGTGATGAAATGTAACTAAGTACCTTTACTGAAGTACTTTACTTAGATTCAGCGTGTCATGCTGTGTTGCGATTGGTCTCTGATTCGGGTTTTCTTACACATCACTACATGTAGACTATATTCGGACAGTTGCTAGGGCCATAGTTCAAGGTAAAACAACATATTTAATAACCCATTAGATATTGTTATCATTCAACCACTTTCTAGTAAATATTACCGTTTGATTGCATCCAGCGCGTTTCACTTTGTGGTTTAAATAAAAGTGTCCAAGATACATGTGATGTTCGAAATTAGCTGTTGTCTCTCGGAAGCTAACGGGTTATCAAATATGTTGTTTTACCTTAAAATATGGCTCAATGTCCGTCCAGATTTTCGGTATACATTGTCTATTCAGTTGAACTTACAACTTGGAACACAGCAGTATAACATTTGAGCTTCCCACCCTGATTGCAGAGGAAAATGATCGCCATGTGAATATGGTCTATTGAGACTTGTGGCTGCAGTGCCCTGTACAATAGATGACACATTTTTGACTAATGTCATAGCAAATCATGAACAGTGGATGAGTAAAGTCAGACAGTTCTCTGAGACAATGTAACATTTATCAATATTTTTTAAGCATTTAGGCATTACTTGATTAATTTCATAAACCTCGACAATGATACAACTGTTTTGATGAGTTCTCTGATTATAGACTCCAAATAATACCTTTGGTCCAGGAAAACCTTCGCCCTGGGGTCCTTTATCTCCTTGAACACCTTGCGGTCCTTGAGGCCCCTGTAAACAAAGTCAGTGTGCATAATATGTCACCCAAAAAGTGCTCAGGTCAAAGTCTTTCGCTACAAATCACATTTTCCACTTAACAAATATGGACACCACAAAAACATAATATTCAAAAATTTGCCACAGCACAGCTTTAGTTTCTTCTTTACTTACAGGAAGGCCATGTTCGCCCACTCCAGGAGGACCAGGAGGACCTGTTCGGCCCTGGAATCCCATGTCACCCTGCAGATTTATATAACGACTTAATTTAATAGGGGAAATACAGATAGCTGCAGATAGCAAATAAACAATCACAAAGTACAAAAAATATTTTAAAAAAAATTACTTTTGGTCCTGGAAGTCCAATTCCAGTTTCCCCTTGAATTCCTGGAGGGCCGGCTGGGCCTCGTTCACCCTGTGATCACAAACATGATAACAATTAACATGCAACATCCTTTAAAAACACTTTTTTGTCTTTATAACCCTTCTCTTTAAACCATCTACATTATGTCATTCATTTATTGTGTGCAGATGCTCTTTTTGAAGCTATAATAATGCTGGAAGTTCTTTTGTTGTTGTGTGTACTAAACAGGGTGGTGGGCGAGATATTTGATCTCTTCCTGCAGGTTAGGACAGATACGAGCTCCAGTAATGTCTCAAAGATCAAAAAGCCAAACAACAGTGTCTCAGAATAACAAAGAACTGTTGAAGGCTCTTCACTACATCAAAGTTCGGATTAATTACCGTATTTTCTTGAGGTTTAGGTAGTGGTTTGACCTACAAAAAAATCACTGGGAAAACCAAAATACAGAGTCTGACATAGAGAGATGTAATAATTTAGTCTGTTTTAACAGAATATATTCATTTCTATGTGCCATTTTACTCCCTTCCATATGAATTTTTCTTAGATGATTATTTAAAGCTGCTGATATATTTTTTTTTATTAAAAGTGTTAAATAACTATATTAGGACAGTAATCACTGTTATAGAGTATTTGGTCAGTAACACGTCTTTCCTCCTTCTGCTCATAAATGTTCTGGTATCCCTGCCCACTTTATCCAATCATGAAATCAAAAAATACATATGAAATTAAATGAACATGTCAAAAGTCTCATCTAACAGGAGTCTCCCTGAGGGATCTAACATAAATAATACTACGTAGGGACCACCAAGAGTCCTGTTAATCTTTGCATGTCCTCACACGGCGAGACACTGAGCATACACTGACTTTCCCTGTATGTTATTATCTACAGGCCTCGTTGGAGCAGCTGACGATGCTGTAGGCACTTCCTCGTCTTTATTTAGGAACAGGATACAAGCCATGAGGAGAACCTGCAGTGAGATATTTTGCTGGTGGTTCATCACCTTGCTGGTGACTAACAGTAATGATGGGGAGGACTCTGGCTTATTGCCAAATGTTCACACAGGGATCTATTACCAGACAAGCAGGCCTCTGTGCTGCATGGTAATGACCGGGGTGGTAAAGCTCCAACCTCTTGTTTAAACTGATCATAAAAGGAAATGTAAAGGTCACAGCAGATGTGCACGATGAAGTAAAAGTCGTTCAAAAGGCGGCTGACCTGCTTTCCCTGAGGGCCCTCTGGTCCCACGTCTCCGTGTGGTCCCGGTAACCCCTGAGCAGACACAACGAGATAATATCCATAAACATTTGAACATCTGCAGCGATTTACAACTATATAAAGGACATTTTCCTCACAAACAGTATCCCTAACATATTCAGCAGTCCATGGGTATTTCTAATAATACACAAATATGCAAATTTAGATTGTCACACAAGCTTACAAGTCATATTGTAAGTATAGCTGAGTACCCCAACTATCAAAAATGTCAATAAACACATCAATTACATATTTTACTATGAAAATATGACTTACCTGCAGACCTCGAAGCCCTCTTGTTCCAACTGAACCCTCAGGACCCTGAAGCACATCACAAAGGGAAAAGAAAGACCATAAGATGAAACACAGTGTGAAGGTAAGTACGTAATATTAAACTGAAAACATAATATTCTTATTGTACGGTGTCCACAGCGTCGTCGTACCCTGTCTCCTTTGATTCCTGGAGTCCCGCACTCACCCCTCTCACCCTGTGCGGAAAGTGTCAAACAGGCTTGATTCGAACAAAATAAAATGTTAATTGTTTTCATTCATCTAAATCACGCACCTTCTCTCCTTTGTAACCTGGTTTTCCCTGCAAATAAAATAATGAAATACCGTGTAAACAAAATATAGTGACAATAATGATTTTTTTCTTAATATTGATCATGATTATTGGCATTTACCTCAGCACCCTCTCGCCCGGGTAGACCACTTAGTCCTGCTTCACCCTGATTTAACAGAAGTACACTGTCTCGTTATACCAATTAATAGGAGTTCAAGAAAAATTAAACAATGTCCATTTATGTGAATGTGTCAAAGCCCTATAATTCCTCAACATTAAATCAATTTTAAAAATGATCAACAAGCTGATACATTTGCAGTCATTGTGAAGTATATGACTGGTCATTAGTATTAACAATACAAAGCATATTTAAAACAGAGATACAGCCACATATTGTAAGTGTGACAGTGATTAGCGTTTTTAAAAAATAGAGCCCAGTCTTGTTATTTTAGACAAACAACTGCGACGAATATACATAATTGTTGTAATCACAGATAGTAATGTCAGCGATGTTAACAATACACATCTGAGTTTCTGAGTTTTAGTATAAACATAAAGCTTTCAACCTCTTATTTCTTTAAGAGCACTCAAGAGTTTGTGTTGAGTGCGTCCTAATACTTCCTCATTGAACAGATCACTATCCTTTTTGAACTTGAATGAATTATGTAATCACTGGTAATGATACAGATTACGGTCTCTTTATCATTATGAACCCTTGTAAAGTTCCATGTGCGGTACAGCAGGCCGCCATGTTTTATTTTATAAGCAAAATTATTTAATGTATTAAAAACAAAATACATATATTTAACTACTGTCATTACTAAAAATGTAGATATCTCTTACAAATTACCAGTATATTGATAATCACAGGCAATAATTGACATAAATAAATTCCATACCAACAACTGTTTACTAAAGGCTTATATAAAAATATTTTTTTACCTAATACTTTATACTTTTGGGATGACCCAGTTCAGGAAGCTTGACATATTTTTTCCAAAACTGAAACATAGAATTCAGGTGTGCAGCACTCAGGAAGTATTACATAACTCCTGAAAAAGCCTGCCAGCTAAGGAATACAAAGTCCATATGTCCATCAAAAAGCACACACCTTATGCCCTTTAAGCCCGGGGGCTCCATCCTCTCCTGGGCGGCCTTTTTTCCCCTGGAGAACGAAACAAAGTCAGGGTTAAGGTTTGATTAATGTCTTCTATTGACATTTTGCTCTCTTCCTAGAGTGCAATAAAATCATTATTTCTGTAGACAGGCATTGTTTGAGAAAGGCAGAGGGAGAAGAGGGGCTGATGTCTGACTGTGTGTTATATGTGTTTATGGATGGATTGGCATGAAGTGTCTTGTCCACAGAGCCGGGGGTCGTTGTCTTAAGCTTGCACCTGGACAGCGTGTGTCAGCTTCTATCCAACTAGAAATCGCTAGTTTGTGACCATTAAACTAATGAGAGCAATTATGAGAGCCTCTTAGTCTGAGTGTAAGAATTTGAAGAATCTCTCTGAGGAGAAAGCACCTGGTTAATGGCTGTGCAGCTGTCTGTCAGCAACATGATTATCTGCCAGGACTGCCTGGAAAGCTCAACATTACCTGAGCTGTCAATAATCTGAGGAGGAGAGGGGCCTGAGTGGAAGTTTGCATGTGAGGGAAAATGTGTGAGCGGGTGGGATCATCAACCCCTTCTGGCTCCGTAGTGTTGTCCTTCTATCCATGCGTAACTGAACACAGCAGTAGGGAGTCTTGCTATCTACTTACTGTCAATTTTAACCTGCATGACTGCTCTCCTGGTCTTGAAGATGCTCAGTTTATTAGTCTTACACCTAAACTACCTGCTGTATATTGTGTCGCCTTGTCACATGATCAAAAAGAGACTTGACTTTGCACATTAACATACATATTAACCTGCAAAAATACCTAAAAAAGAGAGAAATTATTAATTTAATAAATGTATGATTTTAAAAAATGGTTTTATACACTGTAAAAAGACATTTATCATTAACTTAACGCAATACAAGTTTTATTAATTCTTGCTGGTTCAACTGAAAATTTCTAGTTTTTAATTTCAGACCACTTCAGAACTTATAAAATGAACAACAGAAAGCTGGTCTAAAGTCAATGATGCAGTGTTTTTCCTGCTAATTTAGAGGGGCGCGTTATTCAGATAGTAAGATGCACCTAGGTGATGAACTATTTTAAACGTTTCCATGGGCGCAGTAATCTCACTGTAACAAATATCATGGCACATCTAATTAGTAAAACTAAAAGCTGTAGTTGTAAACACGACAGGACAGAGAAATCTTTCCAGAGGAAATAGAATAGAAATTTCTAGAAATAGAAATAGGCATTTCAGTGCCAATGCTGGAGCACCAAAGCTCCAATAAGAGCAGCCACAGCTGTTATTTACAGCGGTAAAGTTGACATAATTAAGTTAGCAGAACTACACATTTTGGATGGACTAAAATGTGGATTAAGTAGCTTTGGAGCTCCAGTTTTAAAATAAATTGAAAAATTGTGTTGACTCAACTAGGGAATTCTTTATGAACTGAATTGTGAGATTCGTAAACTAAAGGAATTAACTACAACTGAATTAATATCAAGTTTATATAAGTAGAAAAGTTTATTTGTTTTGAATCATTATGAAATTACCTCAACTTGTCTTCTCAAATTCAGTCAACTTAAAATCCAATGCTAGCCTTAGTCTTTTTTACAGTGTAGTTTATGGAGCATGTAATTTTGTTATAGATTGCTACTGAGCTCTTTATTATCTGAGGGGGGAGGAGCTTGAGTGCAAGTGAACTGAAAATGCATGGGTTTTGTCTACAGTGGGATCATCTTCTATGCTCCATACTGCTGCTGGAACGCTGATTTATGGTGGTCATAGGTCCAGTTTTATAGGGAGTGGAGCTCTAAATGTGGTGCCTCTGGTTTCCATGGGGGACATCTTATGTTAAATGAGAAATGCGCAATAGCTGGCAAAAAGACTGAGCACACAGAGCCACGACAAACATATTTCTCAGGGAATAGTGGACTACAGTCTGTCCTCTCCTTTAACCTGTTGCTATAGATGAACTTAGAGAATGTGGGACAGGACCACCTATCCACTTACTACTTACTCTGCTTGTGCAAATGCCTGCAAGCTATACGGTGGGGGAGGAGTAGTCGTTCCCTGATTGTTCAAAACTGCACAATTACCATTCCTAAAACATCATTTTAGATATCTCTGGATAAGATTTCAGGAATCCTTTCTTCTGACAAGTACACCTGAGACACTTCAGCTCTTTGGTTGCGGGGATGTTTGGAAAGGTTTGAGGCTAAATACTCACCGAAGGCCCGCCTGGCCCCCTCTCTCCTTTCTCACAAGCACATCTCTGAGCCAGAGGGCACTTAAAAAAAAGAGACATGTTTGCTAAGCTGAATTCTATACAGTCATTGTGGGCACCTTCAGCTAATAACACATCATTATATGTCATGGTCGAAATGTAATCATACTTACTCCTTCATCTGCCAAACCAGTCTGCAAAGAAAAGAGATGTTGATACAGAATTTAAACTTACATTTGTTCAATCATTACTTAGAGATGCAGATTTGTACTGGAGCAGAATAAATGCCTATAAAACTACCTCATACAAACAGGAGCTGTGGGAAACCTTAGATCGTATTCACACAGCGGCGATTTTCGCTCATAGTGGGAAGCTTGAATGCTAAATTTTTATCATTTCACTGCTTCCTGATTGATCAACAACTGAAGAGATGATGGATTGTGAAAATCCAGAGGGACATCAGGCCATATTCTAAGGTAAAACAACTTATTTGATAACCCATTAGCTAATGTTAGCATTCAGCCACTTCCTAGCTAATTTAACTGTTTGATTACATCCAGTGTGTTTCACTCCTGGCCTTAAATAAATGTGTCCAAGGTGTACGTTAGAATTAATTTACACTTTTCCTATTATAAAGCAATAATGTTAGCTAGGAAGTGGCTAAATGCTAACGTTAGCTGTTGTCTAACAGAAGCTAATAGGATTTATCAAATAAGTTGTTTTACAAATATGACTCGATGTCCCTCTGGATTTTCTCAGAACAATTTGTCAGATTCCCTACGTTTATACATCTTGCAACCTGGAACACAGCTTTATGACATCCAAGCTTTCTACCTTGGCCATGATGAAAATGGCCGCCATGTGGATATGGTCTATATGCACTTAAAACCAGATGAGGAGAAACTGATAAAGACAAATAACATTTTTGAATAGTTTAACGTTAAGAACAACTTGTCAAGTTATAGCCAGCGACAGAGGATTCTTAGTTTAATGAGTAAATGTCTAAATGCAAGTCGTGTGTCACTGTATAGAGAATATAGCTGTTTAAACCCAGTTGTTTCTACTTAAAGGAATGTAATGTGAGGTTGAAAGACAAACTAGACAAAAAGAATGAATCTCTGCCAGAGAAAATCCTTGGGGATATGCTCGTGCACTTGTCAAACAGTATTATTCTAAAGCTGTGCATTATCCACAGCTGCCATACACATTCTTTCATTTGTTTCCCCAGAGCATTGTCATCATTCCATCTCTTTACGAATACCTGAACAAGCCTGTCCATGTGTCAGCTCTGAATAGACGCTTATTCAAAGCAAATACATCCCTTTTCTTCTCAGTGTCGTCTGCTGAAAGACAAGGTATTATACTCACAATCTCAGTGACGATTTTTTCAACAATGTTTTCATCCTGTAAGTTATGCAGGTAGTGGGAGGCCGGGGGGCTGGCAAGCATACGGAGTTGGGCTACGTTGGCCGGCTCGTTGGCTGTGCGGGTGATGCCCAAAGTGAAGAATTTGATGCCCTGGTTCTTGGCGTCAGCGACAGCAGAGAAAATGTCAGGGTTCCTCGGGTGGGAGATACCATCTGTGAGCAGCATGGCCACTTTGATGCTTCCGGGGCTGGACTCCTCCAGGTAGATCTTGGTCATGTTGGTGATGGCGTAGGTGGTGTAGGTGCCGTGCCCAATGTAGATGATGGGGGTTATGCGGGCCTTGAAGTTCTCCTTGCCTCTCCAGTCTCTGAAGGTTTGCTCTGTGATAACATGACTGCTGTACTGCAGCAGCGCCGCCCTGAAGCTCAAGCTGCGGCCGGTCTGCAGCTGTACCCCCTGGAGTCTGTCCACCAAGTTCATAACAAACTGCTTCTCCTGCTCGTGATTGTCCTTGGCACTCTCAGAGCTGTCCAACAGGAAGGAGAGCTCCAAGCTACAGTCCTCATCTATGATGGCTGCGTGCACACAGAACAGGATGAAGGACTTTCTATTGGCACTACAGTATGTTTTACAAGTGTTATTATTTTCACAGCCCAGTCACCAGAGTAAAATGTTAGAGATCTACATTTTTGTAAATCACAGATACGTTAAAATTTGTAGATGTGTTGGGACGTTTTCCGGCAGTTGTAGAGGCAACAAAACCAGATATTTTTGGGCCATGTTAGTGGCTACATAGCTGACTATTTTTGATGAGATGTTGGGACATTTTCCGGTGTTGTTGTTAGAGGTGTGGAAATTTCACGATTATAAGATGCATCACGATGCGGACGTGGAAGATTCTGCATTGATGCAGAGATGAGAGTCTGCTGTTGTTGATGATGTTGCTCCCATGCTTTGAATTGTGGGCGGACATTAGGCTAACGTTACTTAGGCTGGATGTATGTCGGAGGGAGGCTGAGATCATCTGCGTATTTTTTTAAACGAACATCTCGGGGCACATGTTGGATTTTATGAACTTGCTGGGAAGCACTAACTGGACGAGACCAACGCTGACAGTGACTTCTGCCTCACAACAATTACTAAACACGATAGCCATTTCCATCTGAAGCTAATGTCTGCAGCCATAAATAATAACTGTTACAGCAAGCCCAGCTAATCAGCCAAGATCTGAGGAGGCGCTGTCAACTTTGCCGCCCAACTCTGAGAGAGGTGTGTGCAGCAGAGTCAATAGATGCCTTATCTTAAAGCTGCTATGTGAAAACAGTATTACTGTAGATTACAACAAGGTAAGTGCACTGCAGATGGATTAATACTTTGTTTTTGTAATGTTTATGTATTGAAAAGATACAGCTTTTATTTTGTAGAGTGCTGTAGTCTGATTATTGGAAAGACTTTCTGAATAAAAGGGGAATTTAAATGATGAAAAAGTAGCCATGTGCAGTAATATAGATCATTGAGGATGCCATACACTGAGACATTAGGACTTTTTCCAGTTTCTGGCAACAAAATTTCCTGGCCGTGTTAGTGGTAAGAAATCTGGACATTTTCCAGCCATTGTAGAGGCAGTAAATCAACATATTTTTTACGAGACATCGGGACATTTACCAGCTGTGTTCGTGACAACAAAACTGGTTATTTTTGACGAGATGTCTGACATTTTCCAGCTGTGTTTGAGGCGACAGAACTAGGTAAGCCAAAACATTATCGTTTCCTAACCCTAACCAAGTGGTTTTTGTGCCTTAACCTAATCAGAGCATAAGCACAGTGTTGTCAGACCATAAAATTAAAAGTGTTACGTTTGGTGTTCAAAGCAGTAAAAACATGTATTTGAAAAAGAGAAACACAAAGAAAAATGTAAACTTGCAACAAAAGAAACTTATCAAAGTTAAAGTTTCAACGTGTCTGCATGTTTGCAGAAACGTAGATTGCCAGCATTTACTCTGGTGATTGGGTTGTATTTTCACTAAGTGACTGACTACACTCTGATGTCATTCCTTTGTCAAAATGATGCATTTTTTTCTTTCATATCTGTAAATCTTCATATAAAGGAGGAAAACTGTATATTAGTACAATCCGATTAAGACATGAAAACAAACACAGGCCTTTAAAACTGCATATAGTTCTGTAGCAACATATTTCCTGCTCCAGAAGTATTTTCATTCATTGTATGTTTCATTCATTTTCTTACCTTGTCTCTCCTGAATGTTTGCAGCCAGAGATTTTGCCCTGGATTTCTTGTTAGTTTTCCTCTCTTCATTCAAGTCTTGGGCCCAGACACTGGTCAGTGCTGTGACCAGCAGCACTGACATAAAGGAGGGGAACATCTTTGTCCCAACTGTGGAGAAAAAACAGAAACAACAAAATCCTTAATTAATGTTACTGACGACAAAAGTAATTTTTGCATCAAATCAGAGCGGAAAGGTTTGTGCGTCCATCTGATAAGTATAAGAATAATTTAGAAAATAGTTTGAGGTTAAAAGTCAAACTAAATTGCTGAATATTTTTTTGTTTTAAAAGTGGAGCATATTCCTGAAATAACAAAGTAGTTGTCTTTACATCGACTCACAGTCCGACCTCTGCCTCAATCTCTGGTGTTTCAGTGTCCAATTTTGAGTATGGGCCAAAAGCAGGAGCAGCAGAGGTGCACACTGAGGTCCGGTTAGCTCATTGATTGTGCAGCAGGAGCAGCAGAAGTGTCAGTCATCCTGTGGAGCAGAGAGTGAGAGACCCTGAGACACTCACTCCTCTTTTATAAGGAGGCACCAACAGACCAGATCCTGTGGAGCTTTGCCAAGACTCCCGCTCTGCCCTCAGGGCAGGGGTAGGCTGCTCGGATATGTTTGCAACAGTGAAGCAATATTGTGTGTGTTAGCGGAAACTTGTATTATAATCACGACAGGTATCATAAACTGTAGATGTATATGTTTATAAGGGGGAAACTCATTTGTAAATACCGCAGAATTATAGTTATCATGCACTGTGATTACATGTTAGTGTTAGTTGTCTGATTTTTATTTAAATGTTAAAAAAAGATAGATTAGATACATGGGGACTCAAACATATTTAAACTTTATTTAAACTTACAAAAATGTTAAAGGGGCTCTGTCTAACAATTTTTTGCAATTTACATGTATTATCACTTTTTGGATTTTTCTTTTATTCTCTTTATTTGCATTGCTTTCATGTGATAATGCTTTTATTTGCTTTACTTCTATATACTTATTTTGACATTTTGTGTTTTACATTGTGTGTTTTGCCTTATTGTTTTAACTTATCCCTATAGGCTTCCTTCTGTTTGGCTGACTGTTGAGTTGATTCTGTTATATTATCTTCTTGAGTTTCCTTCTTTTGCTTCGTCTGTCTTTGTAAACTCTGTTTTTAAAGGTAAATAAAATCATTATTATAACTATTGTTACATTACAAATCTGTTAACTAAATCAGTAAAGTGTGCAGACATTAACTGGCACAATAAAAGGGTTAAAAGCATTTTTAAGCGGTGTTACAATAAATGGCATTGGTGCCAACATAAATTCCTCAGGTAGGGAGGTTTTAAAGTTAGTGGACCTAATGGCAAAGGCCTGGTCACCTTTGGTCTCTACCCTGGACTCTGGAATGACCGGAACAGCCGTGCCTGGGGATAAAGGGGTGAAAGATGTCAGATTTTCTAAATTCATTGTAAAATGAATGAATGAATGCAATAGTGGACACATGTTACAAAATTGGAAATTAGACCCTGATCTGTTGGTGTTAACAAACAGTGGAAACCTCCACTAGACCAATCAATTAAAATAGGCTAACTTTATTGATAAAAGAGCTACAATATCTCCAAATTACCATCCAGAGTTGTGAGCGATCTTCCTTTTTAGGTTGGAAACAGATTTAAAGAGAGCAGTTAGTACAAGAGCCTCAAACAATGATGTGCTGTTAGTACGCCAGATTTAAAATACCTTTATTGGCTATTGTGATTTGTTTCCTTTAATTACAGCTTTATGAAAAGTGTGTTGCAACCGGCAGGCGAGTGACATGCAGTATATCTTTCAGAAACTAAATAACTGAAAGCTGTAGGTGGTAACTCACGTTTAGGATCCTGAAAGAAGGTCAGCTGACCATTGACTAGTCGAGGTGACCTTTCAGCATACTCCTCCTGGTGTGGTTTAAAGATGGGGCTGGTCCTGTACAGACTTGGCTGAGGATTCATGGAGCTTTTTCTGCCTGCTGTGCTCGAGGTGAGAAGGCTTTGTATTGCAAAGCTCCAGGCAAGAAGTAATTAGAAGAGACTTTTTCTGACACAAAGGAATGTTGCACTGAATCATGGTCTGGCAAAATCCACCCCGTCACTTTGCCGTATGATGAATGACAACCATTCATAGTGCTGCTATGTGCAGCAGCAACATTTGTGAGTTGTGAGAATGATGAAGTCAGATTGACTGTCATGTGTGTCCATCACCTTTTGTTTATGTTCCCAATTATATCTGTGACTACCAGTGATTGCAGAAGATTAGAACTATTTGTAAATGTACCATTTTAAACTGGATAAAACATCATAACTACTGAGGGGACAATGACTGCGACAGTTTTACAGGCCAGAACGAGGTGGGAAAAAAACTTGCAGAGAGACCAGTTGAATCAAAATGACATACTTTTACACACCTGAATGACATTAAAATAAATAATTTTGTAAAAGAAAGACAAGAATTAGAGCAGTGTAGGTCAAAGAAACAGGAATGTAAAATCTTAAAAGGTGATTATTGTTAAGGGTAAAGTTCTCAGAGCCAGATGTTTAAAGGATAACTTGACTCAAAAATGAAAATTCAGTCATTATCTACTCACCTTCATACTGATGGGAAGTCAGGGGAAGTTTCGGAGCTTCACAGCAAAACAGTATGGCAGCATGCTCTTAAACAACTGAAGTAGATTGGGATTTCACAACTGAAATAAACATTAAATGGCTCCATGCAGCTCGTCTGTCTTAATCCACGTCTCTGGAAGATTCAGGTTCCCAATTTTTTTTAGAAAAGACATTATTTACACCCTTACTGTCGAGCTCATGCACACACCTCAGATTGGGTGCACGCTAACTCTTTTAGCTACAGGGAAGATTGCGGCTTAAAAAAGGGTGTAAATAACATCTTTTCAAATCAATTTGGGATCTGGGAGCTTCCAGAGAATTGCATTATGCCGGACAAGTTGTATGGAGCCCTTTAAAAAAAAATTCTGTTGTTTACAAGTTTCAAAACAAGTACAAGAATTATGCTGTTTTATCAATTTTCAATTCAATTCAAAGGGGCTTTATTGGCATGAAAGTTTAACAACAATGTTGCCAAAGCATCTGTCCAAACATTCGGACATAACATAACAAATAACAACACCAAGATTGATTTACATAAATTATATATACAGTATATACAGTGTGTGTGTGTGCGTGTGCCTGCATGTGTGTGTGTGTGTGTGTGTGTGTGTGTGTGTGTGTCGGTTACTCACTGTCCCTCAGGTTGTGGCATGTTGACACATATTGGGCAGCAAGGTATGCCCTATATCTTCAGCTCTTTGAACTCTGAGATTACCGAATTGAATTTATTAAAATAAATGTTCCTGGTTTCGTTGAATGCTTTACATTGTAGGAGAAAGTGCATCTCTGTCTCAACCTCACCTGTCAAGCAGTGACCACATGTTCTGTTTTCTTTTGGTTGCCATGATTTTTTGTGTCTTCCTGTTTGGATTGTCAGTTTGTGGACACTGAGCCTGTACTGCTGTTTTATCACTGATGTACATCTTCACATTAAACACTGTGGGTCTGGATTCAGACTCTTGGTGGAATTTTCCACAAGAGTTAGCCCATACTTCAGGCTATTGACAACTAACTTGCAATTGCAAAACATTTTTAAGACATAATCAGATCGGCCAAATGTCACAGAAACCTAAAATTGACTCTTTATGCAGACACACTGAAATGTTCACAAAAATAAAAGTGACTTCTTGCTGAAAGACAAGGTTACAAAGTTCTTATAGCTTAAAAGATAACCTACTTTTAACCTTTGAGGTAAATTACTTACAGTACTGGTGATTTTACTTGCCACATTTACTATAGTATAGCCTCATGAAACACAAAAACTTCTGCAATATCATCATGCAGCATGAGGGTGGCAGCAGCGGCTTAACCAGAAATCAGGAAGTGTTGGTGTCCTCTGAGCTACACATGAGTGTCTTGGTTTGTGCTGCCCTCTTTCGGTAAGTGAGGGGATAAAAACACAGACTGACAGACTGCGCATGCTCAGACAGGCTGTTGGGCTGAACGGTACAGGATTGTGTGTTCACCTTCAGCCATCTTAACCATGTTGGGAGCTGTGGGACGGTGCTGCAGCGGTGCTCTGCAGGCTTTTAAGCCTGGGGTCAACTCTTTAAAGACAATCAGTGGGAGACATGCGGCCCTTTCTTCGAGTGAGTGAATATACTTTTTAATTATAAACCGACATGTCACCATTAAGTGTGCTTTGGCTTGTTTTTGACGCTAATGTAGCATGCTCAGTGGGTCAGGCCTCAAATTTAGCATGGGGAATCTCCATTCATTTGCCATTAGAAGGTGTTTTTATTTAATTAAAGCAGCTAAAATAGGAACTAAGTAGTTACTTTGTCATATTTGGACTTAAATCACATGTTGTGGCTTCAGTCATGTGTTGGTTCACTGTCTCCATTCAATGACCTTTCCCAGCAACTCGGTACAAGTCAATGTTTCACACTGAACTTACAGCCTGTGAGTTTCAGTGGCATCAAAATATACAAAAATGTTATCCTGAAGCTTCAAAATGTGAAAATGTGTTTTACTTTTTGCTCATTTGTCTTGCAGTTT
This sequence comes from Pagrus major, assembly GCF_040436345.1. NCBI lineage: Eukaryota > Metazoa > Chordata > Actinopteri > Spariformes > Sparidae > Pagrus > Pagrus major. The sequence continues at coordinate 18,415,075 of NC_133223.1, forward strand.
TTATATATAACATGCATATGATGATTAATGCTTATTCTCTGTAATATGTTTTGATTTCTGCTGTCATATGTAAATTTACTTCTAACATGTCATTAATGTCAATGTCCTTCTCCTGTCATTGTCCTTTCAGGCAGGGGTTACGCTGCCCCTGCTGCTCAGGCAGCACTGGCCAATGGCCGCATAGTTGCTGTGATTGGTGCTGTGGTGGATGTCCAGTTCGATGAAGGCCTTCCTCCTATTCTCAATGCCCTGGAGGTGGCCGGCCGTGAGAGCAGGCTGGTACTTGAGGTGGCACAGCATCTGGGTGAGTGATCCTGGGGTTGAAACATTGCTCTGTTAAGAAATGTAAACGTTGTCCTTATGTCTCTCTTCCTGTGTTTCTGCAGGTGAAAACACAGTCAGGACGATCGCCATGGACGGCACAGAGGGTCTGGTGCGTGGTCAGAAGGTTCTGGACACCGGAGCCCCCATCAGGATCCCTGTGGGCCCTGAGACCTTGGGCAGGATCATGAATGTCATTGGGGAACCCATCGATGAGAGGGGTCCAATTAGCACCAAACAGTAAGTGTTGAGATGGTCAGGATGCTGTGGTTATTCTATATATTTCTGGTCAATAAATGCCACGAAATGACTGAGTATAGTATTTCTTAGCCTTATAACCCTGTCTGTAGGAGCTACAGGCCTATTTCACTTTCTGAGTTTCTGGGTGTAAAGAGTGACTTTGTTGAGGACAATTTTATTTTGTAATTTGTTGACGATTTAAAAATGGGCATATGTCCATTCATATTCTTTTACCATGATCAAAAACATCCTGTATTATTTTGCAGAACTGCTCCTATTCACGCTGAAGCCCCTGAGTTCACAGACATGAGTGTGGAGCAGGAGATCCTGGTCACTGGCATCAAAGTGGTAGATCTGCTGGCACCCTACGCAAAGGGTGGAAAGATTGGTGGGTTGGTCACCTGACACCCTAGATTTTTTGTTTTCACATTTTCATACATGCCTATCTTGATTATTGATCATTGTGCATGTTGTTTTTCTCCAGGTCTGTTTGGTGGTGCTGGTGTGGGCAAGACTGTGCTGATTATGGAGCTGATTAACAATGTGGCCAAGGCTCATGGTGGCTACTCTGTGTTTGCTGGAGTGGGAGAGCGAACCCGCGAGGGAAATGACTTGTACCATGAAATGATTGAGTCTGGTGTCATTAACCTGAAGGACACCACCTCAAAGGTGACGATCTCAATTAGATATTTTTATTTGTTGGAAAACAATTTAGTGTTTCGGGTTCATGTAAATCTACTCTGTGTTAACTTCTGGGGTGATCTTTTTCCCAGGTAGCACTGGTGTACGGTCAGATGAACGAGCCCCCAGGTGCCCGTGCCAGAGTTGCTCTTACTGGTCTGACTGTTGCTGAATACTTCCGTGATCAGGAGGGACAGGACGTACTTCTCTTTATTGACAACATCTTCAGGTTCACCCAGGCTGGATCAGAGGTATGCAATGCTAAATAGATTGTTCCTGATTAGCAGATGTCATCAATAGAACAACACCTTTCTATCTTGCATCTGAGTATTTGTGTCATTGTCCTTCAGGTGTCTGCCCTGTTGGGTCGTATCCCCTCAGCTGTGGGTTACCAGCCTACCTTGGCCACTGACATGGGGACCATGCAGGAGAGAATTACCACTACCAAGAAGGGCTCCATCACCTCAGTACAAGTAAGATGACACAAGACTCTAATCACACGTCAGCACACTCTAATTTTTCCTGATTATTTACACAAAAATTGCTCATTTGTTACAGGCTATCTATGTGCCCGCTGATGATTTAACTGACCCCGCTCCTGCCACAACTTTTGCTCACTTGGATGCTACAACTGTGCTGTCCCGTGCTATTGCTGAGCTTGGTATCTATCCCGCTGTGGACCCTCTGGATTCCACCTCTCGCATCATGGACCCCAACATTGTTGGGGCTGAACACTACGATGTTGCTCGTGGTGTGCAGAAGATCCTTCAGGCAAGCCTAATGTTTGATACTAAGGAATTTTTAATGGTTGTCAATGCAAAAACTAAACGAAAACTTTGTCTAACAACCCAACTGTTCTTTTTTTAGGACTACAAATCATTGCAGGACATCATTGCTATCCTGGGTATGGATGAATTGTCTGAGGAAGATAGGCTGACCGTGGCTCGTGCTCGTAAGATCCAGCGTTTCTTGTCGCAGCCCTTCCAGGTAGCAGAAGTCTTCACTGGCCACATGGGAAAGCTGGTGCCTCTTAAGGAAACAATCAAAGGCTTCCAGAGCATTCTTGGAGGTAGAGTGTTCCACCAACAATTAAACATTTCTTACATGGGGTGAACTTGGTGGACATTTGATTGTAATGGTTATTCTTTTCTCTCTTCAAGGTGAATATGACGCCCTGCCAGAGCAAGCTTTCTACATGGTGGGTCCCATCGAAGAAGTAGTCCAAAAGGCTGAGAAACTGGCAGAGGAGCACTCTTAAGTGATTCGTCCGTAGGGTTTTATGAGATAAACATTTGTACAGTATAATTTCTATTTGAGGAACTTCTAACATGTCATGCTAAGTATGTTGTGTCGTGGTTCCATTTCTCTGGAAAGGTGAGGATGAAATAAAAAGTTTCATTGTGATATATCCCCTTATTTTTTGCCATTTTTCATTATTGGGATTGTCAGTGACCAAATACTCTTGGTGGAAATGATTTTAATGAAAATGTTAGTAAGAGAACATACACTTCCACAATGCCAAAGTTTAGCCCGTCATGTGGAAAAGTTTCTTATTTAACTCTCTTTCTTGTGTAATGAGTTTGGTGCTGTGTTCTTTGAAGGCTTCAAAATCCTGTAAAATGATGACAGAAGTAAATTAGTTGAGAATGTTCTCAGCCATCTATGGGCCATTGTCAATTTCACTTTCCAATATTGTAGATTCCCACAAACCTTTTTGAACATCCTAAATTTTAGTGTTGATTCATCAAGAGCAGACTGGAGAGATGTCACTTTCAGGTCTGCGTTAATGGCTTCTGCTTCCCGTTCAAACCTGAGGAAAGGTCAGCGACAAATATAGACGGGTTGTTACATTACTGAGGATTTTTCTTAAAATAGTAGTGTTGATGCCCAGTTTACCTGTCCTCTGCTTCGACCCGAGCTTTTTTCTCTTCTTTCCATTTCGTCTCCAGCTGCTGGATTTCCTCTTGTTTGTCCTATATTGAAGATATTTTTGCATGACTGGTTCATCTGTGCAGAGCTGTGATTTTAGTTAGTAGAACAAATGCTCTTTAAAATCACCTGTATTACTTTCCCTCTTTCCATAGACAGACTTAATAACTTATCCTTCTCTTTGTTGAGTCTCGTTATGCTTTCTCTCACGTTGTTTTCCTTCAAAGCTTGCTCTTCTTCAGCTTTTTGTAGCTTCAGCTTCAAGTCTGATCATGGGAAAAATGCCAAGAGTTTACAAGTTCTTGCATTTTGTAGCACTTCAGAGAATTATAAACATTAAATACTCACCTTGGCACATCTCTACAACATCTCTTTGCTGTTTCTGAGCATTATGTAATTGATCAAGAAGCGATGCCTCCTTAGCTTGATGCTCAGTTGCTTGTTCCAGGAGTTTTGACTGGCATCTAGCCAATTTCTCCCTTAAACAAAGACGTAAAATATAGTATCAAAACCAATAGTTTTTTTTTTTCAATCAAGGGACTAATCATTAAGTCTATAAAATATTAACAATATTACAATTTCCAGGAGCTCAAGGTAAAGTCTTTTTCACATTTTAAATGCTGTAACTGGTAAATTTTGGGTAGTTTTACAGGATAAATTACTTATAAATATGTCAAAATTACCAAAATTGTTTTTGATCAATTTTCTGTCGATCGACCAATAGATATGTCAGCACTAATATTAACTGACACTGATTCTTCTTCTTACCGATATTCCTTTTCCTTATTTGTGTGTTTCTCCCTCAGCTGTTTGATGTCTTGCAACAGTTTTTGAACGTACACTTCTTTATCTTGCAATTTTTGGGAGAAAAGCGAATCATTTTCTGACTGCAGCTTTTCGTTTTCCAGCTTTAACTGGGCATTATGATTTTTGTGCTCGTCCATGAATGCAATAATTGCTTGATTGTTGGCAGCTAAATCCATGAATCTCTTCTCTATGAGCTCTGCTTTCTTTCTTTCGCCGTCCAGTTCTCTCTGGCCGTCTGTTAGTTGGCCTTCCAGCTCAGTATTGATTTTCTGCTGAGCTTGATATCGATGGAGCAGCTCATCAGCTCGATGTTTTAGTATGCAGATTAGACTTGACTGTTCGTCTATCCTGGACCGCAGCGTCTCTGTTGTATCCTCCACAGAAAGGCTTTGAAGTTTCTCTAGTGACTTCTGAATACAGTCCATATGCTGGGAACAAGAGAAAAAGCAATGTGTTAAAACCTGACAAACAGGCCCCTTTGGCAGCTTCTTAGTGAAGTTACGCTGTGTTTGGACAAGGGCCCGCATGTTACTGTTTTTTTGAGGCCAACACTGACGAGGTTATAAAATCTGATATAGATATTGATAACAGTGGAGAGAAGTGTGATCATGATATCAACTGAAGCGGATATTTTACAAGGGAAAAATAAACTTTTGCTCCCTGGTGGGCAAATTTTGTTATGATATAACTTTTTTTAAACGCCGTCAAAAATTGTTGGTTATGTTTCTATACTTTTACTCATCGGTTGTTTTATTGATTTGCATTTGGTTTGGACAGTCAAGTGACATAACTTCCAAGGAGGAATAGGTATCACTTATTACTAAATATTTACTAAGTAAATAGATATTATTTTTATTAGTTACTTTATTTTTATTAGTTAGTAACCTAGTTGTGTTACTAGTTAACTTAAAGGTAAACTATGTAGTTTTGGGGAAGAAATTTTAATCAGAAAAGAAAGATCTTTATTGGCTGAATTTTATGCCAAAACAAATTAAACAAACAAACTCTTCGTTTTCATGACAAAATAAACTGAATAAACAAACTGACCTTAAAGGGCAACACAATTTCATACTGTGTAACTTTGTTTAAATGTGGCGGACCCTGCCACCTGTCTAGCTTCAAACAGTGTTCTGGGGACCTTATTTTCCTCTGAGAACAGCTTGTTTATTCAGTTATGGAAAAATTGATATTTCTGAGTCTGTATTATTACCTCATTAATATTGTAAATATTAAAATTCTGGGTTTGAATTTCTTCTCCAAAACTACATATTGCTCCTTTAAGGTATTAAGTATGGTGATCACCATGACTGAAGAGAGCGGGAGACGATAAAATTGAAGACATTAAAATCTCTATAATACCAGTCGTATGCGATAAAAGACAATGTGTGAAGGTAAGTGAGATATTCTTGACATTAACTGTGTATTTAGGACACAGCTAGCCTTAACCAGCGAGTTAGCTAAACTAGCTAACGATGTTATCAGTCAAGTTGTACATACCTCCGTCGTCCTGTCTTCCAGCTTCATGAATTTTTCTGCATTTCTCTGTGGAGTTGCCATGATGACTAACAATTAAATGTAAAGTACTTCCTGTCGGTTTCACATGGGGAAAAAAAACCCACACTTCCTCAAGAGACTCGGTTCCTCATTTCGGAGAAAGCATCTCCGAAGTTTCAGTTGCTCGGTCGCTAATGGCAACTACCGCAGAGCTGGACTCTCCTGAGATTTAGCAGCAGAGCAGGTGAAGACGTGTCGGTGTCGCCGCTCGGCCACATGATGGAGGTGTTGGGCTTTATATCAGCCGCTAGGTGCTGTGAAGGTATGGGCCATCTCGAAAAGACACGGTGGAAGAAGCAGCAGTACTTTTACTCGGGTGCATATTTGTTTTGGAGTATTGAAATTGTGTGAGGCGATTGTCTCTATGGTCGCTGTTCATGTTGAGACCTTTCGGCGCCATTAATGCAACTGTTTTATTCACAAGTCATTTGTGTATCTAATCTTTAGGGAAAATGTTAATAGCCGATTCCTATCGATCTAAAGAGCGCACAAATAATTTAAGGCATTTCCACTTTTTTTTTTAATTTTTTTTTTAGCTTTGGTTACATGTGTAAAACACTTGACAATGTCCTGCCATTTTCTTGTCGTAGCTTTATCAAACTTGATGTGTGTAAAACAAGGCTCCATGCTCGGACTCGGACCAGAGACATCGGGTTTAACGTGACTCGTCTGTGCCTTCAGGTCACCCTAACTTGCCGCTTCCCGTAGTTTTACTTTGTTATTGCTGACATCATTATCTTCCCTCAAAGCGGCCGTAGAAACCCCCGTGCTTTCCCGACTGCGGGGGCAAATAAACAGTGATGATAGCCCGCTGTGAGTGAAAAATCACTGGCACACAGGACAAGTCGGACCTGCTTGGTATTATGCAGATTCCAGGGCCAGAGGGATTTATCCGGAGGGCCGAGGCTGGCTTGGGGGAGCGGCTGTCCTGGCCTTTGTGCACGCCCCTTTTCATCAACTAGCGGGCCAAGAAAGACAGACAGAAGAAAGCAACAGCATCCCAGCCCCAGTCCCTACAGCTCCTCCATCTGCACAGCGGAGCTGGACGGACCAGCCAGAATGTGGAGAGCAGTGCTACTTAAACTCTTCCTCGTCTTCATATGCTGTGTTAGATGGTGCCACTCTGAAGGTAAGTGGTGTGATAGGCCTATATGTATATATTTTATATTTTTTTTATATATATTATATTTTTTTCTGCTCACACATGCTGTCAGCTGAGTGATTCATTGAGGACCTGCAGAGTTGTGCTACGAGTGATTCACCCTGTGCACTTGTTGCTCATCAAAACAAACCAGCTTTTGAGCTTTTGTTGCTGATTTTAATGTATTTTTCTTGAACAAAGACGAGAAAGTATCCATCCAACGAGTAACAGTTCAGCTATGACAGGAATCAAAGTGGATAAATCAACTAAACGCATGGAAATAACCTTGCTGATGATTCAAAAAGCCACTTATTTTTTTATTTTTTATTTTTTTTTATAATTGAACCACCCATTCCCCTTCAGTAATTTTGGTGAGGCCACTCGGTAAAGTAAGTCTGGCTCCAGAGCTACATGTTTTGCCACATAGTATTACTTTAAAGGTTGAGCACAAAGCCTTCCTCACACAGATTGGAAGTTCTCTTGAGGAACTTTTGCCTGAGCTTTACTGTTGCTAGGTAACAGAAAAGAGCATGTGACTTACAGACAATCTGTGAGGACTGAGAGCCACTGGTACAAATCTCATTCAGTGGAGCAGATTTTATGCCGCAAACCACTGATTCAGACTTGATTCCATGCTCGAGGAAGAACTTAATTCTCTAATGTACAACGGGGGCAGATAAAATGCTCAGATACTGCTCTTTAAACATGACAGTCTTGTGTTTGTCTCCTGTGTTTGTAGCCCAGCTAGAGCCTACTTCTCAAATTGTAATCTGCTTTCTTTTTGCTCAACCCTTAGTATGTAAGCTCCTTAGTGTGAATCAAGCAACTAATTACACTGCAGCTGCCGCAGAAAGGAACCATTTCGACCTAAGGGGCAGTTTGGAGTAAAGGAAAAATTGTTTTACCAAGAGTAGGATCATGGCTATGGTTTACTTATTTATTTATAGTGAAATATCCTGGACTATTTCCTCAGTGGCTAACAGATGCACAAAAAACAGAAAAGGTGGACTGTCCATGCCAAAAGACAATATAACAGTGTTGACACTGAGACTGTAGCATTTAGAAAATTCACTTGGCATTTCCTTTGAAGTGCAGCAGTCAGAGTACTTGTTGCTGAAATATACTGATGACAACTGAGGTGTACAAAGTGATGACTTGACTAAAACCACAGACTGAGTAGACTTTGTCAGCATGTTCACGGTTGATCACTAGCTTGGATTTGTTGTGATTAACAGGCAGTGATGTAGACTGCTTAAAAGAAATTCACAGCGCTTCCTGAAGGCTTTCCGGTGGTGTGTGAATCAGACTGAAAGATGTCTCAATCATATGCCCGGAAAGATTAGTAATGGTTTATATTTGTAGTTTTACTGTGAGAGTACGTGGTACTTTCTCTAATCTCTGCCTGATCCTCCACAAGAATCCTTTAGTTTGATAATTGTTTCGTCCATGACCTTCTGTCACACATTATCCAGCCCTTGTTGTTGATACTGTTGCAGAGTGCTTACACTGGCATTAATAGCTAATGTGTCACTCTGAGGGGATTTAATGGTGCTGGTTTGTTAACTATCTTCTGCTGTTTTTGCTGTTCCAGACATGTTTTGGCAGTAAATTGAGTTGTTTTTCCCCATTAATCATTGGCCAGTGCAATCTTAATAACCTATTAAGTGCACAGTAAGAACTTTAATGGTGTTACCAATTAGGTTTTTATTATTATGAAACAGACTAACGACTAGTTTTTTGTTCAGGTGTCGGGCTAGACTGTCTTGAGTCTGTAATGACATCGTTAATATGTCTTCTGTTACGTTCAGACTTTACAATGCACACAAACTTGGCCAGCACGTGCATTTTAAACCTCACACATGCCGGCTTCTTTCCGGTGTGGGAGCCTAAATCCTTGTGCAACAGTTACACTGCGTTAGAAACAGGAACACAGTTGGCACAAACGGAGAGCAAATCCTTTCTTTTCCTGCAGCTCCCCAAGTCTAGGTTACAGACACTGAGGATGGAGTTTAGCCTCCAGTAAACAGTTGGTGAACTGAGACTTACTGTACAGATAAAGAATAAGTCGTCCAGTGACTCATTGCATTGTGACAGCTTAATCTATGTCCCTTTTCACTCATATATTTGTTGAGACACATACCAAAAATCATGTAGAGTATTCCTCAGTTCTAACCAGACTGAGGCTTTATTCCTCACTCTATTTATTCCTCCCTTTTGCTCCCATGCCACTGCCAAAGCCCCTTGGTTTTTCACTGTTTTGTGTGTAGCAGTAAGAGCCAAAGTCACTTGTTTGGCAATTGACTGCATTCTGCTGCATTGATTTCCATATGAAATAGGCAGCAGCACTCCGCTCTGACAGCGTGGACGGGTCCAGCGTTTCATGCTGCCAGCAGCCGTTTTCTCCACTTTTCTTACACACACATTCAGCGAGTGCAGAGGGCAGCGCCAAAACAAGACGGTATTGATGAAAGCTCGAAGACATCTTTCAGGCGCCCCACGTGACGAGAGAGAGATGTTTCAGCGTGGACAGGTGTTTTCTTAATGGGTGGCTGTGAGAGGGGAGCTTAGTTTCCACTTTTTTTTTTTTAACCTTATCAGAGGAAGTAAGCCTTACTGTACTCTGCTTTCTGCTGCCCACCTCTAAAGTGGCTTTTTTAGGGTGACACTTCCAGTTATGAGTTCGCTTCCCTGCTGGCACCTCTTTTGTGCCATTGTGATTTCACTGTGGGGTATAAGGCGATTGGGGGGCTTCATTCTAATGAAAATTCCTCTACTGCTCTTCTTTGTTGGGCAATAGTAGGGCGTCCTTATCTTCCTGCATGGATAGTGCGGTGCTCTCTCCTGCTGTGGGTTTAAGTTGCTAATTAGGAAAAGACAAGGCTAAAAAAGAAGGGAAAGGAAAACATGAAATCACAAGAACGCTCAAACAAAAAGCACCGATCATCAGACTCAGATTAAACATTCTTATTCGCAGATTTGCACCCTGGCCTTTGTCTTCTATAATATTGTCTGACATAGTGAAATTGTGACAGGTTTTAAAGGATGAAGACATCAAAATTTGTGGATTAAGGGACAGATACAAAGAAGACGTTCTTTTCAGCATGTAAGAAGAACCCTCGCACAAGATAGTGCTGCTGAAAGGTTCAGCTTCAGTGTATCTGTCACCTTTCCCAGAAGTAATGCTGTCAGGAAACACTGGCTGCATTTGAAAGCCTCCAGCAGATTGGTTTCTCCTTGGCATATGTGGTTTTAAATTGTCAGCCTAGGCAATGTATGGCAGCTATAAGCGTTTTGATCTTTCCCAAAGCAGATTCTGATAGTGTTACATCATATTTTATTGTAATGTTACATAGTCCCCATTTTAATGACACCATCTTTCTCTTTTTTTTGAAACTTTATCGTCCTGTACAGACAATGGTTTTGTGTCTGCACACTCAAAACCTGAATATATTGAATGTGTCCTGCATAGTTGAGGGAAATTTCATATTTTGTGTTTGATAAAGCGCATCTCTTAGCTGTTTGCATACTGTATGCAACAGTTGCCACTGCTGCCATGCTATAGATGATGCTGAAACCTTCACTGCCTTGCAACAAAGGCCCCCTTTGAGCAGATTGTGAGCAATTTTATCATTAGTAAACTGAGCAGGAAAAAAAGGTTTGCCTCCTGGGTAGCTGCAGAAGGAGTTAAATACGCAGCTTGATTTACTGGGTTGGTCATAAAGCAGTTTGGTGGTTTGATGCAAAGCTTTTAGTGTAGTAGCACAGGCAGTGACCCTTTCTTTAAAAGGGAACATTATATAAAGGAGATGATAAACATCTGACTGTAAATACAATCAAAGTCTCATACACACAGCATTTATCAAACCAATAGGTTTTTGCTTTGTAGATTAATTATTTCCAGTAGTTTACCATAAAGACTCATTTCTTTGCTCAGGTCAACAATGCACATGATGGCATACATTTTTTAACAGTTTTTTTTTTACAGATTGTCTCTATATTTTCTTGTAACTAGTAACTTCAAACCATTATAGTGGAATTGCAGAGCTATAGATAAGGGGTACTTAGACTAACTCCAATGTCTTGCAAGTGTAGTAAGCTATTTGATCAAGAAGGAAGAATGTTTCCAAATTGCTGGATAAGACAGGACAGAGATAGACCACCGACCCCAAGCGTGCACCACCAATCACCACCTCACAGCTCTCTTCACGAAGAATTTGGGTTGAAATTGCTGCGGTACCACCCAGTACCACTATTTATTCCAATTACATTTCAGACCGGACAAGATCAGCGTATGCCATAAATCAGGCTGTCAGAGAGACAATCAGAATTACGCATTCCTATTTGGACGGGTCTGATGGAGTGCTCTGCCACTGAACTATGCTGCCTGAATCAATCTCCCCTGGAAAACGTCTGGGAAGGTAGAGTGGTGGTGCCTTATCTCTACAGATGCCACTCACGAGAACATCAAAAGGAGGCTCGCGATGAATGCGGTGAAGGTTGTGTAACTGTTGGGGGGGGATGGCTGGCACGCTTGTCTCCAAGGCTTGTCAATGCTGTTAAAAACATGCTTCATCAGTAAAAGGCATCCATACCCCCATATGCAATGTTCCTGGTAAATATAGTGGCTAGTATTTAAGAATTTATCAATTCTTAAAAGCTTTTTTCCCCATCAAGGGTCCTTGAGGAGAAGAATGTACAGGAAGACAAGTTTCGGACATAATTAAATAAAAATAACAATGGAAAAATCAATGATGGAAAACACTTTGGATAAAAGCTCTAATAGCATGTACATTTTGATTGTGTGTAGGATGTGAATTGGGGCAGTTCCGCTGCGGGACAGGCCGATGTATACCAGGTGACTGGCACTGTGATGGCACATCAGACTGCGTGGATGACTCTGATGAACACGACTGCCGTGAGTTACTCATTATATCACACAGGGTTGGGATATATAGTGGTGGACGAAACACTCAGATCCTACACTTCAAATTTATTTTATCATCGACAAAATAGACTTAAAGTATTGATAGTCAAAATGTACCTCTATAGTTTCATAAAATTGAAACAAGGAAATACTAAAAATAAATGAAATGCTCTCTGTGTGTTCCCACAGCTCAGGTAACATGTGATGAAAGTCATTTCCAGTGTTTGAGTGACGGCGAGTGTATCCCCGATGTGTGGGTGTGTGATGATGAGGAGGACTGTGAGGATGGCTCAGACGAGAGGCAACACTGCCGTAAGTACATTTTTTTACATCATGAGCATTTCTTCAAGGGAATATGTATATGTTTGATGGTAAATATATCAAGTCAATATTCTAATTGTCTTTCAGATATGTAGTTTTTAATATTTTCCATTGCACATATAGATATTATCTGCTTGGTCCAGTGCCTCATTGAAACTACTGTATATCACACTTGTTTTAACTGAATTATTTAAATCCAGGATATAATTTTTATGGCTGCACAATTAGATTTAATATTCCTAGATGTGTTAATGAAGGTTTGAATGATAAGATCTTTAAGATAGACCCACCAAATACAAATACTGGACTGAGGAAGTTAAAGAATTAGATGATTGTTCAGTTCTTATAGCTACTGTTAAAGTAGAACAAACTTTTAGTTGCATATGAAAATTATATGAATAAAACCTTTACTATGTGCTGCTAAGTCACTGTCCAATCTGTCACCAGCTGGAAGGACGTGTACCAGCGGCCAGTTCAGCTGTAGTAACGGGGCATGCATCCCAGGAGAGTACCGATGTGATCGTCTGTCGGACTGCTCAGATGGGTCTGATGAGAGAGACTGTCGTAAGTCTTCTCCAGGGTGGTTTCCCTTTTTTTTTTCTTTTTTTTTTTAACTCAGGCTCCTGTGGCATTTTAATCAATTTGTTAAGATTAAGAGGCTTGCTGACTGACAGAATGGGCCACAATATGCTTCTTGTTGTCAGAGGTTGATTGCAGATTCCTTGGTGGATTAGTCAAGCTGAAGTTCAGCTGCTATGCCATTATTGTGCCGACATGGTAGACTCGCAGCACTACACACTGTGGTAATCTCACAATTGCATAAAGAGCGCTGTGGCGACTGCTGTTGTTATGGTGTGAGCCTTAAATTTGAGTCACTTATCCTTCCCATTCGCCAAGCTTCTCACATTTTAAAAGCTGAAAAGAGCACAGCTGTCAGGCCGATTTGAGTACATAGTGTGGCCCTGATGATGATTTAATCTTTCAGATTACCCCGAGTGTGCACAGCTGAGGTGTGCTAATGGGGCCTGCTACAACCTGACCCAGCGATGTGACCATGTACTTGACTGCCGAGATGGCTCTGATGAGGCCAATTGCAGTAAGAAGCCAGATTCTTGAACAGCTCAAGTGGAGGTTTTTTTCGAGCCTTCCAAAATATGCAATGCCATCAGCAGCATGACGTCATCACCAAAGTTTTTTTTCCCCTTTTTCTGATGTGTTTTCTTTAGCACAGCACTGCAATACAGGCCTGTTCCAATGTCATAACGGGGTGTGTGTTCCTCAACGCTATGTCTGTGACCATGACGATGACTGTGGAGACCGAAGTGATGAGCTAAACTGCAGTATGTAGCCTCTATCTTTAATCAAACCCACTGTCTGTCTTATGCCGCTCATCTTCACCAAGATGTACTTGTAACTTACTCTCTGATCCTTTCTGTGTATTAATATTCTCCACTTCACCTGCAGCATATCCCACATGTAGAGGGAACTACTTCACCTGCCCCAGTGGCCGCTGTATCCACCAAGTCTGGGTTTGTGATGGAGAAGACGACTGTGAGGACAATGCAGATGAAAAAGGCTGTGGTATGGACACAATAGTTCGAAAGGAAATTCATAAATTTAGTCAAAAATGTTTAGCTGGTTAAGGAACACTAGAGAACACACTCAAGCTCTCTGTGTGAACCTGATTCATCTCCAGTCTCCATGGTTGGTTTGTGCTTGCAAGACACTATGCCTGTGCTCCTTTAAGTGTGTTATTCAAATGCCTCTTTGTGGCACAAGATCGCGCAGCCCCCCAAAGGGCTTTAGAATTCCTCCACACGGCTGTGAAGAGTGTGTGTTTTTAGAGGATGGGCTGCAGAAGCCCTCTGAGCCCCCATGTGACCCCCTCAAAGCTCCACTCCCCTGCATCGATTTAAAGTGACAGTAATTTCCCTGACAATGAAGTCCCAGTGACAGTTTTTGTTAAGACCAGCGCTGCATTCCTGTGGAGATATAACTGCCTGTAATACACACTGAATATATTTTAATTCCTAACAGTCTAACTTGTGTGAAACTCTCATTTTTCTATGTGTGAGCTTGCACAGACAAAATTGATGGATATGTTTTGTCTGCAGATAACGTCCAGCGGGAGTGTTACCCAGGAGAGTGGCCCTGCCCATCCTCTGGCCTGTGTATCCCCATGGATCAGCTGTGTGATGGAACAGCTCACTGTCCCGAGGGAGAGGATGAAACTAACACCACTGCTGGGCGCAACTGCAGTTAGTACCAACACAACTAACGTCAAGTACACATCATGACATCCAATATCACCATGTTATCGTCACTTATCTGGTTTCTGCTTCGGTCAGGTATCTGGAGATGTGCCTCTCTGAGCTGTGAGCATCGTTGTCATGCTTCCCCTGATGGAGGGACCTGTTCTTGTCCTTCTGGATACATTGTCAGCAGCAACAATAGTCGCTCATGTATAGGTATATATCCTTCATTGACTTTACATCACACTTGCTCAATGATTGAGATTTTTTCCTCATATAAACGATGTAAGGATATGTTGGGCTATTCAGTGCTTTTTTATGAAACTTTGGCCCAGTAACTGAGACAAGCAGTAGATAGTGCTGGAAACCTTTTCCCCTTTCATACCTTTTTATTTTGGTATGAGTTTTCTCCTTAACATGCTGTTTACAACAGAGATACTCAGTCACAGGATACCAGAAATACACAGAAAAAAAGCCTTTACCCAAATAAGACTTTAACTTTTAAACCATGAAACTGGATTCTTATTCTGGTCAGAGCCTAATCAACTCAAATCAGGTTTGCAAGATCTGCAAGTGCACATGAAATCTGATTTTTTTGTTTGGACTCAAAAGTACAGCACTCATACTGTTTGTACTCGTAGCTGAGTTTAAAAGAAATGAAGTGGAGGGATGGAAATGTTTTGTTGATTTATATCTAATCACAGCTTTATGTTGTCCTAAAAATGTGTAATCTGACTCAGATAAACAATTCAGAGTTTAATCCTCATCTGCTGTGACTTTTGATCTGATGCTGAAGACTTTGACGACTGTTCAAGATGGGGCGTGTGTGACCAGCTGTGTGAGGACCGCATAGGCTCCCATCGCTGCAGCTGTCGAGAAGGCTATACCCTGGAGCAGCACAGATACTGTAGGGCTGATGTCTCAAGTGAGTGTCATTTCCTCTCAGATTAAACAGATCGTCTTAACATACAGTACGCTCACATTTTAAATGTGTGACTGATCCATCCAAATAAGGCCCATTAGCATAGCCCCCTTTCCTGTTTGCCAACCACCGCGGCTGCCTTACTGAGCGTCTGCACTTCTTTCTGGTGCATTGTTGCGTACTGAATGTTGTTTTAGTTAGTCTCTTGCCTTTGTGGAACATAGAAAGAGTGTTGACTGAGAGGCCGACCTCTCTGCCTTTAGCTTTGGTGAAAAGAGTGTGTAATGATAGCGGCTAGAAAGTACTCTACCTTCATTAGTCTGAGTCAGGGATCTGAATTAATGTGTGCTACATTCTGTAACTTTCCACTGATATTTTAGTTGAGCAAACATACTAAAAGATTGATGTCTTTTTTAATACAAATCATGCTCTGGTTCTAACCTGAAATTAATTAACTTCTTCATGCTGTGTTTTGTAACTAACTGGTTTTTTGTTTCCTTTGCAGCTGGAGTCCCTTACTTGATATATTCTAATGGCAGAGACCTGCTAATAGGCGACATCCATGGCAACAACCTTCGCACTTTGGTTAATTCACAGAACAGAGGGGTTGCAGTGGGAGTGGACTTCCATTATAATCTCCATAGGATCTTCTGGACAGACACCATTCAGAATAAGGTATTTTTTAAAATCTAATTTCCTTTTTATTTGTACCTATTTACTGCATTGTGTGTCACCATATTAAGAGTTTACAGGGAGTAGACCAGTTTCTTGTTTGAGGAAGTACTTGAGTCAGACTGGGACTGGCCAGGACGGAATTCTTCCAGTTATCCTTTAAAATATCCGCAATGTTGATACTATAATAATGGGATAGCTGTTGGCTCCTTTTCGGCTGGGTCTTAATGAAGGGAAGTAGATGTGGAATGGAATCCAAATGGCCTAATCTTGAAACCTGTCTGATAGGCTGGTATGATGTTCACATACCAGGGTGCAATTTTTGTAACTGGATCTTGTTGGAAGTAATCATGCTGTATTTGTTTTCAGTGGCACTGTCCATCTATATGCATTCTTTGGCCAGCTAAAAAGTCTTTGTTCAGGCCTATGCTTTGGCTCCTCAATGGTTTGAACTGGAGCCACTGGGCTGAAAAGCGAGGACATATCTGTGACTGGGCATCTGTGTATATCAGCCAACTCTATGGCAGCATGTCAGATTAGATGGAGGGAAAGCAAAAACAGGGCATGTGAATGCAACCAGAAAGGTTAAACTACCAGGCTATTTCCACATCTTCAGTTTCTCTTTAAACAGGTCAGTTGAAAATCCTGCTTTTTAGACGTCTGGATCTTGTTTCAAAAGAAGCAGAGCTGCTAAGAGCAGTACCCCCTTAACCAGCTGCATGGTGCCAAGGTTTTCAGTCTGAGAAACTAGTGCCACCATAGTATTGGTTGAGTGGCAGGTTCAGAAACCCACTTTACAGTCTTCACAAAAGTGTAACAAGAAAACAAAACAAAGGCAAGCTTTTAATAAGCAAAGCTGAATAACAAACAATGGGGAAATACAGAAAAACTAAAAGGGAACAAGTAGACAAACACAAGGTAACAACTAAAGGCGAAACACGAAGTACAAACCAAAAGTAAAGTACAAATCAATAGAGAAACCAAAAACCAAAACGAGAAACATACCATACTGGAAACATGAGGAGACACTGGAGACATGAGGAAACACTGAGGACGAAGCTGGGAGCCAAGCACGGGGAAAGACAAACCAAGACGGAGGATGACGGATGAAAACGGACACAGGCTAACACAGGCTACGAGCTAACACGAAGGCTAACACAAAGAAGGTTGGGAAGGCACGGAAACAGGAGCGGGACATCAAAGGATGGGACACGAAGCAACACTGACCAAGACATAGGGAAAACGAAACAATCTGACAAAGACATGAGGGAGAACAAAGGCTATATACAGAGACAACACTAATGAGGGGATGAGAAACAGGTGGAGTGAGGAGGGACACGGACAGGTGAGGGAATAAACGGAGAAACACAGGAAACAAACCAAACAGACACTGAACCATGACAAGATGCCCACTTTTACTCAGAACAAGGACTGTGGGTTTCCTCTCTTGTCACTTACATTGTAATGTCAGAAATCCTGTCTTTCATGAAGCTCTTTGTGGCCAGTATAGAAAGGATGACAGTTACATTGAACAACTATAACAGCACTCAGAGAGCTGCTGAGCGCTGCTAAGGCCAATAGTCCACTCTTCTCTGATGTGCAAGCTACTATATCTGTCTGGATATATATCCAAAACTATTAGAATTATGTCAAAATATAGTTGTCGTGTCTTGCAATGTAAACGAAAGTGAAAAATAATTATTGTATCCGGCCCGTGGCTTGGATCCGCTCCAAAATTGAATGGGTTCTTCCTTGTCAAAGGCTGCATCTTTCTACTAAGTTTAATGAAAATTGGGCTAGTAGTTTTTCTGTAATCCTGTTGACAAATGGACAAAGAGACAAGTAAACTGAACCGAAAGCATAACCTTGTGGAGGTCACAATACTTTCAATGT
Source organism: Pagrus major (assembly GCF_040436345.1). NCBI lineage: Eukaryota > Metazoa > Chordata > Actinopteri > Spariformes > Sparidae > Pagrus > Pagrus major. The sequence goes on from NC_133223.1 coordinate 18,432,732, forward strand.
ACCTACCAAGAGTAAACCCACTGGTTTGGTTTGTGAACTACGATTTTGAAACTTCGAATTTGGCATTATGGTTGTCGCCATCTTGGTTATTCAGAGCCGTGAAGCATACACTGCTTTATCATCTATTTTACTCTAAATAGGACCGTTATTTACAAAATGAAAGTCATGCTGTATTAAAGAAGACTTGAAACTAGAAATTGAGACCACAAACTCACTAGGAAACTGTTTAACAAGGTAATAAATAAAGTGAGCAGTAGGGTCTTATCCTCAAGCTTCCTAAGCTTTCCTAAGCTTTCATACAATCAGACTTTTTTTAAAACCAGTGGTTTCGCCCCTGCTGGCAATTAGAAAGAATGCAGTTTTAAGGCATTTCCGTGTAAACCTCACTTTCGAGATGCAGAAGCAGTCAGTGGTACCTACAGGCATCTGTATAATGTATTAAGATAAACTTGAAAAACCGTAACATAATCCTTTAATATCTTTCCTCATATCTAAAGGCACTGACCACCTAAGGACTAATTTCTTGTCAACAATGGTGTCTTTTGTGTACAGGTGTTTTCTGTGGATATGGACGGTTCCAACATGCAGGTGGTTTTAAATGTATCAGTTGACTACCCTGAGAACCTGGCAGTGGACTGGGTGAACAATAAACTGTATGTGGTGGAGGCCAGCGTCAACAGGATTGACATGGTGGACTTTGATGGAAGTAACCGGGTCACACTCATCACTGAAAACCTCGGAAACCCTAGAGGAGTAGCCGTGGACCCCACTGTCGGGTAAGCATGTCTCCCAATTTCCATTCATTCATCTAGCTACACACTCCAAAACCACACATACAGTATCTGTCGTGCTCCGTTGGCATGGAATAATGGGGGGTGTGTGTGAGATTAGCAGATTGCCCTGGGTGGATTAGTGAGGAGCAATGTAAGTGATGACCCTCATTGTAATCCAATAGTATAGTTCAAGGGGGGAGGAGAGCCAGGTGGCTGCAGATAAATTGCTTATTGGAAATTAATGTATAGCTCTTTGGTGAGATGCACAGCCACCCACTTTGCGGCATAATGCCAGGGATGCTCGACTTAATTAACAAGAGGGAAGTCTCCTATAGTGAATACATGTAATGTTAATTCCCAGCTGGACATGGCAGTCCTCATGTAATGATCCCACCGGCAGATTAAACATTTAACCTCCTTTCACAGGTATATGTTCTTCTCAGATTGGGAGGCGGTGAATGGACAACCAGGCCTGGAGCGGGCCTTCATGGATGGCACCAACCGTTATGGGATCATTGGGAGTAAACTGGGCTGGCCAGCTGGTATCACACTGGACATCGAGGCCAAGCGCATCTACTGGGTTGACAGTCGCTATGACTACATTGAAACTGCAACATACGACGGCCTTCATAGGTATATATGTCAGATGTTATTCCTCAAAAATAGCACAACATTTTAGGTGACTTTACAACAAAAATAATCTCGAAGAATACTGTGAGAGTTTTACATCCCAACAAATCAATGTCCTCAATATTTTTTTTTTGATAGAAAAACAGTGGTCCATGGAGGTGCTGCAGTCCCACACCCATTTGGTATCAGTCTGTTTGAGCACAACGTCTATTTCACGGACTGGACCAAGATGGCTGTGATGAAAGCCAACAAGTTCACAGACGGCAGCCCTCAAGTTGTTTATAATACATCTCAGACTCCACACGGAGTAGCAGTCATACATCAGCTCAAACAGCCATATGGTAAGCCCTTCAGTGAGCTAGATCTTCCTTTACAGAATGGTCCTGATGTAGCTCATGTTTCTAACTGTTCCTCCTTCAGTATGGTGTTAATTTACCAACATTTTCTGCCATGTAACTCTAGTGTTTCTAAAGGAAAAGGTTTACAAAGCTTTTCATTTCAACATTGCTAGTAAACAGTAATTTTTCTTTCGTTTTTGTCTCAAGTACCAAACCCTTGTGGCGTAGACAGAGGTGGATGTGAACAAATCTGTGTTCTGAGTCATCGCAGTGACAATGGAGGACTGGGTTATCGCTGCAAATGTCGCATGGGATACGACCTTCATGCCGATGGAAAGCGTTGTTTTGGTAAGAGAAAAATTCCCCTTACAACTTTAGTGATTTGTTTCCTGATTCAATTTCAGTATGTTTCCTGGTTTTAAGTGAAGATTATACTCAACACCCTGAAGTTGTAAAGGTTCACCTGAAACTCACCTGGTCAGCAACCCACGGTGGTTTGACCCTTTCTTTTGTGTTATGATGTTTTTGTGAAACTGAATATCTTGATTCATGTTGTTTTCTAATTTCCCATCTTCAGCTGTAAGGCAGTTTCTGTTGTTCTCGAGCCAACTGGCCGTGAGGGGGATCCCATTTAATCTTTCGTCTCAGGAAGACATCATCCTTCCCGTCACTGGAACGCCTTCCTACTTTGTTGGGGTGGATTTTAGTGCTGAAGATGACGCCATCTTCTTCTCAGATACAGTTAAAGACATCATCTATAAACAAAAAGTGGATGGGACTGGTGAGCATCTTGTTGGCTGCCCAAGCTGAACTGAATATCCTAATTAATGTACACATTGACAGCATAACAATAGCATAATAATACAAGGAAAGACATGATGTCTATCATCAGTATGAGAAACTATCAGCAGCTAATGTGTTTTCTGTGTTTTCTCTGTGCTTACATCCTTGGATAATTTCTTTCCGCGCAGAGAGCTCTACCATGTGATTCGGCCAGGCTTATACAGGGAGTTAAGGGAGTGCCTGATGGGGCCGACTGGTACTATGGGGGAGGGACAGGACAGGAGTATGGACAGTGGAAAATGGATCATATATTCAACCTACATTCAAACTAATGACCTAAAAAATGAGTATGACAGTCTAATGAACAATGCTTTACTTTGCAGTTTTGATATTTAATTTCAAAACTGTGGAAGGTTACTAATGTGATAATCCATGAGCAGTCAAAACACACACACACAAAAAAAAGAAACACCACTGCTCTGATCAGTGATGTTGTTTTTGGAGCTGCTCTAGTTTTTTCTGTCCGGTCCGCACGGGGAAAATGCAAGCTGACAGCCTATTTATTTAAATGTGTTCCTCTTTCATGTCTGTGTTAAACGGTAGTCTGACTACTTTGATGTGCACAGGCAGGGAGGTGCTGGCAGCCAATCGAGTGGATGGAGTGGAGGACCTGGCTTACGACTGGATTTCAAAGAACCTCTACTGGACCGACCCGCGATACAGGAGCATATCTGTCATGAAGCTAGCTGATAAGTCGAGGAGAGCCATTGTACAGAACCTCAACAACCCCAGGGCCATCGTGGTGCATCCCCTCATTGGGTAAATTAGAGATGACCATTGGATTTGTAGCTTTGTCTGCTTTTAAGAAAAGGGAAATTTCTGCGTGTATGTCTGGTACCACACCTTAAGATATGCTCACCCATTCAGAAATGTCCTCAAATTAAGCCCCCACCTGATAAAATGAATCCTTATTTAGAACACGCTGTTATTTCCAATAGCCTCAAAGTCATAAGGCCTCTGTGTCCAATGGCTGAGATTAGTTCAGCCTGAAGGGCAGTATTGTAGCGAACACTAAGAAGTTGGCTTAAACAGAAAAGCTCTATAATGTGGAAGTATCAAAATAAAATCAAAATAAAAAAGGGTGTTGGTATAGTATTCAAAGTAGGTACATTTTTTAATGTAATATAACCTTGTTATAACATGTATTGATGCTCCTTGTTTATTTTCCTCAGGTATATTTTTTGGACCGACTGGTACCGGCCAGCGAAGATTATGAGGGCTTGGGGTGACGGGTCACATGCCCTGTCTATTGTAAACACTACTCTTGGCTGGCCAAATGGCTTAGCTATTGACTGGAGGTGAGTCAATACCTACGTGGCTAAAATAACACTCCCACAGTACACCATTTAATTTCATTACACTGAAGATTGATGTAATTTTTCATTGTTTTACCCAGAAATTATGGTTGCCATATTAATGATTCTTTTCTGATGGTTCTCCTGACAGCACTTGTGACTTCTTTCAAACTCTTTCTCTGCTTTTATCTGCACCCAGCTCAATGCGTCTGTATTGGGTGGATGCCTTCTTTGACAAAATAGAGCACAGCAACTTTGATGGACAGAACAGGATTTCTTTGGACCGCATTACCCAGATCTCCCATCCATTTGGTCTCACCATTTTTGAAGGTAATAGTTCCTTACATAAATAAAAACTTCAATTACAGGATCAAATATCTGAACTAAAGACCATAAAGAAGGAATTTATTTCCCTGTCCGCAACTTCAATTGTGGTTTGTCAATCTTGCCTCTTATGATGCTCATGTCAGAAGAGCAGAAATTACCAGTGGGTGTTGACAGACAAAGTAACTGAGGTTATGGTCTGTTGCTCCTGTCCCTTGAAGGCTATGCATATTTTACTGACTGGCGCTTGGGTGGCATTGTACGTGTGCGCAAGACCGATGGTGGGGAGATGGTCATTATCAGAAGAGGAATCAGCCACATCATGCATGTCAAGTCTTTCAACTCCAACTCTCAGATTGGTCAGTAGCTTTATTTACTGCTCTTCTCACTCCACTATTCATGCATAGCTGAGGCTCGAACCTGTCAGTCATACTCCTTTGTAATTACCCTCCACTCTCCTTCTCAGGTTCCAACCTCTGCAACAGGCAAACAAATCCTAATGGAGACTGCAGCCACTTCTGTTTCCCAGCCCCAGACTCACGGAGGGTGTGTGGCTGTCCGTATGGCATGAAGCTGTTGCCCAACCAGCAGACGTGTGTGGACGACCCTTCCAACGAGCCCCCCACACTGCAGTGTGGAGCCAACTCCTTCTCCTGTGGCAACGGCAAATGTGTCCCAAACAGCTACAGATGCGATGGTGTTGACGACTGCCATGACAACAGTGACGAGCTCAACTGTGGAATTAACAGTAATGCTTTTTTTTGTGTTTGTAAATCCAGTTTATTATACTGGCCTGGCCTGACCAGACCAGAATAAAGAAATGATTCATGCCCCTGGGGGTTCTTAAATTCAGTTAGATATAATGATATCAAATCAAGTTCATCTTCTCTTTTTTCAGACACCACTTGCTCTCCCTCTGCTTTCACCTGTTCCAATAAGCGCTGCGTGCCTGCAGGATGGCGCTGTGATGGGCACAATGACTGTTTTGATAACAGCGATGAGATTAACTGCCCTACAAGGGTACCTGGAACGTGCCCTGCCAATCAGTTCACCTGCTCCAACCACCGCTGCATTCCACATACCTGGCGTTGTGACACTGACAATGACTGTGGAGATAGTTCAGATGAAGCTGACTGCCGTGAGTATCTCTATAGAGTCTATTAACTTAAAATTAGGATTTACTATGTGACTTGTTTTGTTAATTTAAACATCGCTGATTTTTTTTTATATGCCTAAACAAACTAAATAAACAAACTATTTGTTTTCATGACTGAATAAACTGAATAAACAAACTGACCTTAAAGGACAACACAATTTCATACTGTTTTACTTTGTTTATATGTGGCGGACCCTGCCACCTTTCTAGCTTCAAACAGTGTTCTGGGGACCTTATTTTCCTCTGAGAACAGCTTGTTTATTCAGTTACGTAAAAAAAAAAAAACGATTCTGAATCTGTTTAATTACCTCATTGATATTGTAACTTTTAAAATTCTAAGTTTGAATTTCTTGTCTAAAACTACATAGAGCTCCTTTAAGTTTCAGCATCAGACAATGTACACATGTGCACCTATGTCAGGTCCCCTGTTAGGAAAATGGGTTACTCAAAAAACTATTTATGGCTTTAAGCTACACTTGGTAAACTACTGACAGAAGCACTGTTTTTGTTCCTCTAAAAAATGTAAAGGATTTTAAACGAAGACTATATGTACAGTATTGTACGTTTTGTCCAGGAAAGGGTAGGAGATTATCTCACAGACTCATATTGTTGTTTAACAATTTGTGTTGACAGATCTGTTAAGCACATGCTATCCAGGACAGTTTAAGTGTCCAGACCACCGCTGCATAGACCCCAACTTTGTCTGTGATGGGGACAGGGACTGCGTGGATGGCGCGGATGAGCAGGGATGCAGTGAGTACCTTACCTACAGTATATTGTATTTATAAAACTAACAAAATTATTTGCTGATCAGATTTATTTGAGTCCTATGATTGTTAACGTGCCTTAGCCCATTCACTTTGAGATATTGTGAATTCGGACCTCTATTGCCTCTCTCTCCAAAATGAATTAACTCATTTTCATTCATGCATTTGCTACGTCCAGTTTGTACCGGCTAAACATGTTCAAAAAGTTGCAGAGGTCAATTGAATGCGCTGTAAAATTCAACAAGCATGTGCTAAGCCTCTTAGTTTATTTATCACATTAGCGGCGTTGCACAACAGTTGAGCTCGGCATGCATACAAAACTGTAGAAATATGGAATATCAGGTTTAACATACTCAACTGGATTTTTTCAGTCTACAACTGCACTGTGAATGAGTTCAAGTGCTCCAGTGGTCACCAGTGTATCAACTCCTATTACCGATGTGATGGAGTCTTTGATTGCAGTGATCGCTCAGATGAGCAAGCCTGTCGTAAGTATCTAAATACTGGTTATATTACTTAAGTATTACTCAGTTGGACGGCAACATATTCTGATTTTCCCTAGTTTTGGACTGTACTAACATGCTGTTTGCTGTGTTTTCTGATGTTTCCCAGCTACAAGGCCTCCAGGGATGTGCCACCATGAAAGTGAGTTCCAGTGCCAATCAGACGGCAGCTGTGTCCCATCAACCTGGGAATGTGATGGCCATCCAGACTGTGAGGATGGCAGCGACGAACATCACGCCTGCCCACCTCGCACCTGTCCCTCCTCAATGTTCCGCTGTGACAACGGGAACTGCGTGTTACGCAGCTGGATTTGCGACGGAGACAACGACTGCAGGGACATGAGCGATGAAAGAGACTGTCCCACGCCGCCTTTCAGATGTCCCAGCTGGCAGTGGCAGTGCCCCGGCCACAGTGTGTGCATCAACCTCACCACGGTGTGTGACAACACTCCTGACTGCCCCAATGGTGCTGACGAGTCTCCTCTCTGCAGTAAGTCTGATCTCTGCTTTCCTTCTCAGCCTGCAACATGCTCTCGGTCTATCAGAAAGATTTGATTGTTTTATTACATTATCGATGTTTGCTGCCCTTCTCAAATTCAATTTCGTTTTGATATCACATGATGACACAGGATCAAACCCTGACTTGATTTGATTTTATTTGACATTCTTCTTCTACTGGTATTCTGTAAACAAGGGGGACTTCACTTTATGTGTTGAATAGTATCTGTTTGTCTTTGGATTCTTGTGTTAAAATCATGCATGTGTGTGATTTGAGTGGTATTAACCTGAAAATGATCTGTGATTTTCCTTTCTTGCCTTTTTTCACTGCTTTCAGACGAGCCTTTGCCAGGTAGGAACAAACTCTCAATCATTGGTAGAAATGCTGCAAGTAGTTTTGATTCAATTTCAACAAACAAAGCCTCTTTATTAATTATTCTGATATTTATAGATTAGTTGTAAAACACGATCAATGAAAATTTTGTGTAGCTCTGGCTCAGAGTAGCACTTCTAAAGACTCTAACTGAAGTAGTTAGTGCTTTGTTGTCCTTTAATTAACTTTAGAGGATGTATATTAATTGCATACACATTTTGTATCTGTGTTGTGTGAACTGTCATTTCCTTGGTCTGATTTCTATTTCCCTGCTTTCCTCTCAGATCAGGAGAGCTGTTCCGACAACAACGCTGGCTGCACCCACGGTTGTATCCAAGGGCCGTTTGGGGCCCAGTGCACATGCCCTGTGGGTTATCAACTGAGCAATGACTCCAAGACATGTGAGGATGTAGATGAGTGTAATCCTCCCGGACTATGCAGCCAGCACTGCTTTAATGAGAGAGGCTCTTTCCGCTGCCACTGCCAGGATGGTTACACTCTTGAAGCAGACCAGCGTACCTGCAAGGCCTCAGGTGAGGAGGGACATGATTTAAAACTTTTGTGCATGGAACATACTGCTCCCCTGGTAGTTGTAAATAAAAACCTTTAATTTCATTGCGCAGCAAAATAGGAAATAGGCCAATTATCAGTCCCACAGTAATTTCGTTGTCATGATGATTGGCCTTTACAGCACATATCTCAGTTTTTTCCCAGTGTGCTGGCAGGAATGGGCTATGATAACGGGGGAGCTCGGCCCCCAGACTGCGAGACTGACACACGGCCTTTCTTCTCCCTTGTCTCTCCTTGCTGCTCTGATTTCTTTAGATAAGACAAATAACATATATGTCACTCACTGGCCATCCCTGGTGTAATTAGGACATAATCAACCAACAAAGGGCTGTTTATGGGGAGCGTGCCTGACATGAGCTCCTCTTCCACACAGATAACCCTGCTGAAAGGCCTTGCAATACAATAGGTCATTATTTGGACAAAAGTGCATTCCCCAAGGATGGCCATTTGAGTAGGGTCCATTTAACAGACCTGTGGTAGAGTTTTGGTAGACATGCAAAAGCTGATAAGTGCTCCTATTATCATGAGAATGGACGTGAAAAATAGGTAACAGAGATTTGATGTCTGTTTACAGATTCCCGTCAGGCGTTCTTGCTAGTGGCCAGTCGAAATCAGATTGTGCAAGATGACATAACCGCTCAGCCCAACGTGGTTCGCTCACTGGTCCGAGACGGACGCAACATCGTGGCCCTAGATTTTGACTCGGTCACTGACCGTGTGTACTGGTCCGACACAAGCCAGGACAGAATCTGGAGTGCGAACAAAAATGGCAGCGACAGGACTGTGGTGAGTTTGTGTGTTCCCTTTTTGTCACCACAGACATATGCACTAAAACTTTGTTTTATACATGTATTTTCATTTTCACCAAGAATGAGTCTCTTTTGGACAGATATTTGACAGTGGAGTGACTGTAACAGAGAGCCTTGCTGTGGACTGGGTGGGCAGGAACCTTTACTGGACTGACTACGTCTTGGAGACTATTGAAGTGTCTAAACTGGATGGCACCCACCGCACTGTATTGGTCAGTGAAAATGTCACCAACCCTCGAGGCCTGGTGCTGGACCCAAGGGAGAGGTTAGTGACTAACAGAGAAACATGTTTGCTTTAAATCTGTGTGTATCTGGGAATGATTAGCATATTATGGTCTCTGCTTTTCAGTGTTAAACAAGACATTTGTTTTGCAGTGCTCACCTGATGTTCTGGACCGACTGGGGTAGGAACCCCCGCATTGAGAGGGCCAGCATGGATGGAAAATTGAGGACTGTGATCATAAGCAACAAGCTGTACTGGCCAAATGGTCTAACCATAGACTATCCAAACAATTTGTTGTACTTTGCTGACGCCTACTTGGATTTCATTGACTACTGCGATTATAACGGAAACAACAGGAAACAAGTTCTGGCCAGTGACCTGGTGAGTGTATGAGGCTGAAGACCTTATTCTGATGATACATTTTCTGAATGATCTGTAGACATCTTATTCATCTCAAAGTGAACAGAGCACATTCAGTTTCCTTTTGAATAGTATGTGTAAGACATACGTTTTTTTCCTTTTGCTACTCTCTATGAAAAGGTACTGCAACATCCCCACGCAATTACCATTTTTGAGGATTTTGTGTATTGGACCGACAGATACATCAACCGTGTGATGCGAGCCCATAAGTGGCATGGGGAGAACCAGACAGTGATGCTGTTCAACCTCCCTCAGCCCATGGGTCTGGCGGCAGTACACCCAGCCAGGCAGCCAGCAGGTATGACAAAGAGAAACTACATTAATGCAGGTCCATTGTTAATTTAAATACATTTAGGAATGGAGAACCTATGAAGCTTACTCTGTTGACTCTTGTTTGCATGTGTGGGCTGACAATTTCTAGGTGAAAATCACTGCTTGAGGAGTCCCTGCACTAATATCTGCCTGCTTTCTGCTGTGGGACCGAGGTACTACTCGTGTGCCTGCCCCTCAGGCTGGACACTGGCAGCAGACCAGATCACCTGCACCAGAGGTATGCTTCCTGCCAAATGGAGGAAAACACTCATCACTCAGTTTGATGAAAAAGGAAGTCAGGTCAGATGCAGCTGATAAGATGCACTCAGGTATTCATCTTAGAGCAAAGAGCAAACCTGGTATTGTAGAAATGGTGTTTTTTGCACGTTTAATTTGCAGCCATCTCGATGTTGATGAGAAGAGAAATCTTTGAAAACACTGACCTCGTGTGTTATAAATCGATCCAGGTGCTTGTCAACAGTCTCCCATTTAGATTCTCGTGTAAACTGCTATTGCAGTTATAAATATTAAGAATCATATAAGCATGTCTTTCAAGGTCTCAAGAAGACAAGGGACCTTTAATTCAGAGTCCAAGGAGTCCCCCTTAGGTCAGCAGCTTAACTCATCTCAGGTTTCAGCCCATTCAAGCCAAGCAGAACACAGTCTCCCCCTGAGGCCAATGATTATCCAAGAATGAAAATGCCCCACAACCATTCATCGATTCTAATCTCTGATGACAAAGCAAATCAGATTGTGGAAACAACTTTCACCAGGCAATCCTCTTTTTAGATAAAGGCCTGTTAGCTCAGGATCCCTATTTTGCAACAGGAATGGTACACTGACAGCAACTTTAAGTTTTGGATTACCATGGAGCTAAATCCTCATCCAGGAAACATGCTTTCCTAGAGTTAGTTTTGCAACATTTAAATTACTGAGAAATTCACAGGACGAGCAGTTTGTAAATGTATTCCTAGTCACTGTTTATTGACTGCTTTTGCATTATTGTTTTTTTTTTTTTTTTTTTTTAGTTGAGGATCCTTTCCTGGTGGTTGTGAGAGACAGCATCATCTATGGCATTTCACTGAACCCAGATGAGAAGAGTAATGATGCTATGGTCCCTGTTGCTGGGCTTCAGAATGGCTATGATGTTGACTTTGATGACAATGAACAGACCATCTACTGGGTGGAGCACCCGGTAAGTTACTGTCGAAAGACACTATTTTAAGTGTCCTATAACAGTAAGAAGGGTACCTGTGCTGTGCAGAGATGCAATGCAACAAGGTTTAGTATATTTTTGATATTTCACTAATATTTAATGATTAACCTGGGCCCAGTATGTGACCCTGACCCGAGGAACCCACTGGTTGTACTATTAATTTTTTATGAGCAATCTCTGACTTTCCTTTGAGATTAATAAAGTTCTATCTTATCTTATCTTATCTTATCTTATCTTATCTTATCTTATCTTATAAGAGACACACTGTATATACAGCATACTGTAGCTGTACATGTCACACCTCAGTTCAGAACTTATTCTCCAAGGGTTAACAGTAAAAATACATAATAAAACTCAATGAAAACCATGCGGGGAAAACATAATACATGATTAACTCTACACATCCAAATTCAGCAGTGGCTGAGATGAATCTGTCATCCTTTGTCCTCTAGGGTGAGATCCACAGGGTGAAGTCAGATGGCACTAACAGGACAGAGTTTGCCCCCGCAGCCATTCTTGGCTCTCCTGTTGGCCTGGCCTTGGACTGGATAACAGAGAACCTGTACTACACCAATCCAGCTACACAGTCTATTGAGGTGAGGTACACTTTTTGGGATTGCATTTGTAATAGGAAAACAAAAAATGAATGTGAATACTCACAAATGTCACTTGTTTGTGCTCATTCTCGGCCAGGTTTTGAAGCTGAGAGGTGAGGTACAGTACAGGAAAACTCTAATCACAAATAACGGCTCTCCAACTGGCGCGGGAAGTCCTGTTGGCATCGCAGTGGACCCAGCACGTGGGTAAGCCCCATTTAACACAGTCCTGGCACAGCCACTCATCCCCACAGCTACTGAGCTCTAACTGCCTCCTCATCGCCATCTGCTCTGCCTCTAGAGAGAACTCAACCAGTGTTACTGAAAACTACACTGCACATTCAAACTCCAGCGAGTACAATAAAGACACAAGAAAGATGTTTCTAAGCCATCCCTTGTTACTGTAATATGAAAACTGTAATTTTGGGTGATATTGCTATTTAAAATTTCAGCTCAGGTGTGACCTGGTCTTCTGTAGGTTCAGAAAAATTCTCAAACTTAACGAAAACTTTTTTCCTCATTTCACTAAGTGCAAGGTTGGCATTTTGTATTCCTGAAAAGTTTATATTTTGGAGATTGTCACCCAACAGCGACAATTTCTGTCTTAATTGTTTGAGTATAAAATGTATGTAAGGCTATTAAAAAGCAAAAAGCATAGATATCCATGACTAAATTCTAAATAACACTAACCTCCTGTCTTTAATGTCTTCTAAGCAAACTGTACTGGACAGACCAGGGAACAGAGAGTGGCATCCCTGCCAAGGTGGCATCTGCAGACATGGATGGCTTAAACCCTCTCACCTTGTTCACCAACAACCTGGATCACATTGAGTTCCTCACTGTGGACATCCGAGAGAACAAGCTGTACTGGGCTGTCACAAGCACTGGCGTGGTGGGTTTTCACGGATCACTATTTGTTCACTCCATAAGGTCAAAAAGAGCATGCAGCATCTGACTTACTGTCTGGCATTTGAATGTTGACAGATTGAGCGTGGTGATCCAGATGGGAGTAACCGTATCACCATAGTGTCAGGCCTGTCTCATCCCTGGGGTGTGGCTGTCCATGAAAACTACCTCTACTTCACTGACCGCAACTTTGAGGTCATAGAGCGCGTGAACAAGTTGACGGGTGCCGATAAGGTTGTGCTGCGAGACAACATTTCTGGGCTCAGAGTCCTGAAAGTGCATTATCGAGAGAGTGAGTAGCACAAAGAGACATCGTTATTGTCATTCATTCACTGTTGTCTATTTTCGGCTTGTTGTTGCTTTTTCTTCTGTTTGTCACACTGTCTTCTCTCTACGAACCCAGCTTCTGCAGGTACATCCAATGGCTGCTCCAACAATATGGGCGCGTGCGAGCAGCTCTGCCTGCCTCGGCCGCAGGGTGTGTTCACCTGTGCATGTGCCACAGGTTTTAAACTTAACAGTGACAACAGGACCTGCGCTCACTACCAGTCCTATGTCGTCATCTCCACTCTGTCTGCTATCAAAGGCTTCAGTCTGGAAGGGGCCGATCACTCTGAGGCCATGGTGCCTGTGGCTGGTAGAGGTCAGGGATTCTCATATCTTACCTACTACTGTATTAAGCATAGGATCTATTTATTTGACAAAAATATCAAATGTTCATGACTATTGTGTTTGAAGAAACAAATATGGCCGCTAACGGCTGGCTTATCCTCCTGCAGGCCGTAATGCTTTACACATTGATGTACACATGGCTTCTGGCTTCATCTACTGGTGCGACTTCAGCAGCACTGTGGCCATTCAGAACGGGGTCAGACGGATCAAGCCAGATGGCTCAGGATTACGTAGTGTAGTAACATCTGGAATAGGTCGCAACGGGATACGAGGCATCGCTGTGGACTGGGCTTCAGGTATGCTGTTGTCTAAGCTCACAAATGTTTTGATTTTGTTTTGCTTAACCACATACTGTAAGTAGTGTGCGATTAAGTCACTACAGTAAACTAAACTGTTATTTTAGGATTTTTTAAAATCTTTTTTATCTATTATCAATCTCTTCAGTGCCCTCCTTGTTGCATTTCTAATCTTCACATAAGTCATATTTTTATCCATATGAAATACTCCCATAAGATTTACATAACATGTCAGATGCAAGTAAAAGAGGATTTCAGTCACATGTTTTGTAATTGTTGGTCCTGAAATTGATGATTAAAAGATCCAGCATTAAATTATCAAAGCATCTTAAAGGTGCAATATGTAAGAATTGGCCTCCTCTTAAATTCCTTCAAAAATAGGGGGCAACATATCTAGCTAGAAGTCTGGACTAGGAGCTTGGAGTGGTATTATGAAAAAGGCCAGACTGGGGCTAGCTGGTTAGCATGCTCACTTCAGTAGATATCTCTCCAACACAATACATAAACTTATATGATATACTTTCTTCACATTCTGTTGATAATTTTAGTCACTTTTTGAATGTTTTAACTAGATTTTTTAACATATTGCACCTTTAAACTTATTTGTAGAAATACTTGGTGGCTTTCTTCCTCTTAAAATATTCAAATTTTGTGACTTGCTGATTTATATTACTTTTGTGTCTGCAACAACCTTTTCATCTGTTAATTTAAATCAGAGAAAGAGAGACTCTGAAATGCCAACCTGCTGTATGACACAGACCTCAGACAGGTGACTACCTGGTAGAGTCAAAGACTTTGTGGTAGTGTCAAAGTTAAGAAGCTTTATGACAGTGCCAGACTCACAGTGCAGGTACATCAGTCCCGAACAGGTGACAGAGAGATGATTTAATTAGCTAGTTAAGGAAAAACAGAGACAGCTGCTTGCAGGCAAATTTGTTAGCTTGTTACTCATTTATTATTGCATCACTATAACTGAAGTATGAAGTCTTGATAACACCATCATAATGTCAGCCAGTAAAAATATTACTTAGATTGTGACGTGTCATAGTTTGTGATTGATGACCTTATGCCCTCATGACGTACAAATTAACAGTATGTTACTAACTAGATTCTTTCTTTAGGGAATCTGTATTTCACCAACGCCTTCCTCACTGAGACGTATGTGGAGGTGCTACGCCTGAACACCACTTTCCGCAGGGTGCTGCTGAAGACCCAGGTGGACATGCCACGCCACATCGTGGTGGACCCCAGAAACAGATACTTGTTCTGGGCTGATTATGGTCAGAACCCCAAAATTGAGCGAGCACTCTTGGACGGAACCAACCGCACGATTTTAGTGTCATCGGGGATTATTACTCCACGAGGTCTCGCTCTGGACTGGCAAACTGGCTACGTCTACTGGGTGGATGACTCCCTGGATATGATCGCCCGGATCAATCCTCAAGGGGGTGAGACGGAGATTGTCAGGTACGGCAGTCGCTACCCGACTCCTTATGGAATCACAGTGTTTGAGAGTAGTATCATTTGGGTGGACAGAAATCTTAAGAAGGTGTTTCAAGCAAGCAAAGAGCCCGGCAGCACAGAGCAGCCCGCTGTCATTAGAGACAACATCAACATGCTCAGAGACGTCTCCATCTTCGACCAACGTACCCAGCCTACCACTGCCCAGGAGCTTAACTACAACCCCTGTGTAGAGGCTAACGGAGGCTGTGCCCACTTCTGCTTCGCCCTCCCAGGGTCTGGCTCAGGTGGCCAGAACAAAAAATGCAGCTGCGCTTTTGGGAACCTTGCAGCAGATAATGAGAACTGTGTGGTGTCAAGGGATGATTATCTCATCTACACGACTGAGAGCACCGTACGCAGCCTGCGCCTCGACCCCGACGACCATGCATTGCCCTTCCCTGTGGTCAATGTGCCACGTACCTCCGTGGCACTTGATTTTGACCTCACAGACAGGAGGATCTACTTCACACAGAGCTCAGGCGCAGGAGCAAGCAAGATCAGCTACATCAGCCTGTCCTCTCCCACATCAGCTCCTGTAGTGGTGGCTTCAGGTTGGTTTTACACCTACACTACAACATACACTTATGACTTACATATGTTGTTCCTCTTGGAGGTTTTTTATATGCCTGATGTTGCTTTGGTCCTTGTCTTTTGACAGATCTAGGGGCTCCTGATGGCATTGCTTATGACTGGATAAACAGGAGAATTTACTATAGTGACTATGTCAACCAGAGCATCAGCTCCATGTCTGTGGACGGCTCTCAGAGGACTATTATTGCCCATGTGTCGAGGCCAAGAGCCATCATGTTGGATCCCTGCAGGGGGTAAGACTAAAATACTAAGCTAGTTACACTATTCCATCCAAATCCATTTCAATTGTACAGTTGTTTTCACTAGCCATATGTGTCATGTCATTATTGTCTCTTTACAGTTTTAACAAGGTTTTTGACTCCCTGATGAAGGCTTGATGTCAAGATTATTTTAAAGGTCTAACATGACTGTGCCGTGACAATAAAGGCATTTTATTTGCTCAAGAGAGAGTGCCTTGGCATTTTCTTGTGATTTTAAGGTCTACTTGTATCGCCATCCAAGGAGAACCTCTAACAAGCTGAATTTGAGTCCAGGAAGCGCTCTTACCCTTACGTTTGTGTGTGTTTAATACATGCCCTTTTCAAATCTAGACAATGTGTTAGTAAACATTTACTTTAGATATTACTTGTTTAATGTCTAGGCCCCTATTCTCAAGCTTCAGACAGCTTATCAGGGTGTGCCATTTCACATACAGTATCTCAAATATGTTTTATTTGAGTTTACTTGTATTTGAACTGCTTTGTAAAGAAACTAGATCTTAACAAACACTTCCTTTGTTCATGACATTAATCTGAGATGAATCCCTCCTTGTTACATAGATATATGTATTGGACAGACTGGGGAACCCATGCAAAGATCGAACGTGCTACCTTAGGTGGAAACTTCAGAACGGAGATTGTGAACAGCAGTCTGGTGTGGCCCAATGGATTGACCCTGGACTATGAAGAAGAAAGACTCTACTGGGCAGATGCCAGCTTGTAAGATCTAATATAGTCCACTGTCGAAATATGTACTCAATTTTGTTTATTCCACCATCTGTTATCATTATTTTGTTCTGTCATCAGACAGAAGATTGAGCGATCCTCTCTCACGGGCTCCAATCGGGAGGTCATCGTCAGCACAGCCATCTACCCCTTTGCTATGACCATGTTTGGCGAGTTCATCTATTGGACTGACTGGAACACACGCAGCATCTATCGGGCCAACAAGCACGATGGTTCTGACCAGAGGCCCATGATTCAGAACCTTCCTACTCGGCCAATGGATGTCCACGTTCTGGCCAGCAGGAAGCAGCAGCAGTGTGACAGTCCCTGCCAACAGTTTAATGGAGGCTGTAGCCACATCTGCACACCAGGTACAAGCAGTTTCATACTTGTTTTTCAGCATAATATTCTTGTAGTGTAGTAATTGAAAGCTATTTGATCTTGATAGGACCGAATGGAGCTGAGTGTCAGTGTCCATCAGAGGGCCGCTGGTACCTGGCTGACAACAAGCACTGTATCCATGATAATGGCACCCGCTGCCAGCCAGGCCAATTTACCTGCATGAATGGCCGCTGTATTCGCGCCCAGTGGAAATGTGACAATGACAACGACTGTGGAGATGGCAGCGATGAGTTTGAGAGAGTCTGTGGTAGGCTGTTTTTAAAAGAGCTCGAATTGATTTTTTTCCTAATTCACATTTCTTCCTCATTTTGTGTTTTAATGAATTATCAAAAGTCTGATTGTTGATTATTAATCATAATAAACTCTTCTGCATGAGTGAATCAAAACTCCCTCTCTTCTCTTTACCTTCACTAATACTAACAAATTCTGTCATTTCGCTTTCACAAATTTCTTTCTCAGGACCTAAACCTGACTTCAACTATGTTGGTGTGTATGCTTGCACCTCATGATTAAACTTCCATTAACAGTATTAAAACAAATCAACACTAACAAATGAATCAATGTGCTTATATCTCTGCATGCAGTCCCACAGTTGCTGTCATCCTTTATTGCCATGTCAGGTAAAATTAGCATATCATCCCCCTTTGTCCTGATCTCACTCTCTATTGGCTAGAGCTCTGACCTGTTCTTGATTCTGATTGGCAGCCTTCCACACCTGTGAGCCCACAGTGTTCACTTGTGGCAATGGGCGTTGTGTGCCCTACCACTACCGCTGTGACCACTATGATGACTGCGGAGACAACAGTGATGAGGTGGGCTGTCTGTTCAGACCGTGTGACCCCAACACAGAGTTCACCTGCAGCAATGGCCGCTGCATTGCAAAGGACTATGTTTGTAACGGCATCAACAACTGCTACGACAACGGCACCACTGATGAACAAAACTGCCGTGAGTATCCACAAACATCAAACAGAAGTAAATGTTTAAATCAAAGTGGTTATTAAGAGTAAGTAAGAATTTTCTAACCCATGATTATCTCAGCGGAGAGAACCTGCCAGCCAGAGCACACAAAGTGTCAGTCTACCAACATCTGCATCCCACGCTCCTACCTGTGTGATGGAGACAACGACTGTGGGGATATGAGCGACGAGAGCCCTACACACTGTGGTGAGTCCAGCAGCATGTAAAAGCAATGTTACCGTTTCAGTTGCTAAATAATATTTTTCTTTCCTTATATTAATCGTACAACTTATCTCATGTTGTTATAACTTGAAAAGGCTTTATTCACATCAGACATTTTGACATGTTCTTGCAGAAAAGACCCAGTTTAGTTTAGTTCCTTTCATTCACTCATTCAACCTTTATTTATACACGAGAAATCATTGAGGGGATACGCTAACAAAGAAAGTTCGCTAATAAAAAGCCATTCAAAACTTTCAGATTATGGAAGATAGTTTGAAAAATAAACTAAAATAGATTATATTATTAAAATATAAAATAAATTAAAGTTGTACAAAACAATTTCAAGTAGATGTTTGCAGGTTTAAGATTGAATTAAAAAAATGGTGTATTGGTTTTAAGGAGGTACTGTATTGTGTTCCATGGGTCAAGGGCACTAAACATCAGCCAGGGCCGGCTTTAGCCATTTTGGTGCCCTAGGCGAGATTAGGATTTGGCGCCCCTTTTTAATGATATAAAAGACGACATACCTCTATATTGGGATTTCTTTTCCTCCTCCTCTTTTATCCGTTTTCTAAATTACGCACCTGAAGGCTTGGACCTTGAAATGCAAAAATAGAAAACCTATAACCTGTCTCATCAGCGGACCCCCTCCAGCATGTGGAGCTCTAGGCGACCGTCTATATGGCCTATGCTAAGAGCCGGCCCTGACATCAGCAATACTAATTATGGCTGGATTTTCGTTAGGTCTACCACTTCAAGGGCTTACTGGGGTGTCTAAATGAGATGGCGCTATTATATATCTTATTAGTCACAGCTGCAGTTTTTCTGTTATGACAAGTGAAATCTTGGCAACAAAACAGAAAGAAAATGTCTCGTCATTCAGGCTGTGTCCAAAATCACTCTGTCCTTTAGTCATTCAGTATTCACCACATAAAAATCACTAAATTGTCATACTGAGAGCAGAAGAAGGTGGACCAAATGCAAGAAATGGCAGGTCAGCAGATCAGTTGCAGAAAGTTTATTAAAAAAAAATCATGGGAACAGGATAAACTTAAGACTGGACCAAAATACAAACTTAATCAAGGAGGAGATGATGTGTAGTTGGAGTGAGGCAGAGAAACATACATGAGGGTAATGAGTAGGGGAAACAAGAGAGCAGGGAAGTAGCTGATAGGCTGGCTAACGAAGGTGATGCAGTGCAGGTGTGGAGGGAAAGCAGACTGGGGAGGAGCACAGGAACACAGGAGGGAAACAGAACACCGGGTACAAGACAAAGGACACCACAAAAACCCAGAAAACACATAAAAACACAGAAATAACCATGACATTAAAAGTTTACTCTAGATTGAGAAGTAAATTTAATGTTTCAGAAATAAATGATCACCATTTTGTTGTATGGTTGAGACCACTCAAAATGGGGATCA
This sequence comes from Pagrus major, assembly GCF_040436345.1. Taxonomy (NCBI): domain Eukaryota; kingdom Metazoa; phylum Chordata; class Actinopteri; order Spariformes; family Sparidae; genus Pagrus; species Pagrus major. Next base: position 18,452,337 of record NC_133223.1, read on the forward strand.
TTCATTGTTTGTTTGTGTTGCCTGACTTATTATTTTCAAATCCATCACAGATGAAATTTGGTGGTTTTTGAATATCACAGATAAAGTGCACTTGGTAGCACATAGGGAGTGATTTTGGACAGTGTCCTATACGTTCAAGGATATAGCATATAGCATCCCTTATTAACTAATTAATTAAATATGGATTTAATCCACATAACCTAGGTAGAGAAGAATTTGAACCTACCTAAAGTTATGAGAAAGTGCATACGAAAGAGTCAGAAACAGATCAGTGTATATTCCACCCCCTCATCAGCATGATAAGAGTCCCACCACCATGTCCTTCAAGCAATTTCATGCCTTTCTTCTTCGTAGCTGCATCCACATGTTCCCAGACTGAGTTCCGTTGCTCCAGTGGCCGCTGCATCCCCGCCCACTGGTACTGTGACGGAGGGGCTGACTGCGCCGACGGCTCTGATGAACCCCTCTCCTGCAGTGAGTGTCGCTCAACTCTCTCACCCCCAAACCGGGCCTGTTGGCTTTGTGTGTGTGCCCTCGCCCCATTATCAGCTGCTCGGTTATTGTGTGTTTGTGTCAGTCCGCCACTCTGCATCTGTGTGCTGCTGCTGTGAGAGAGTGCGGTGAGTGATGTAGCAGAGAGTACGAGTCAGTGGTGTATTGCTTTGTTGACGATGTGGTCAGTCAGGCCTCCTATTGTGTGCTGCATTCCTCGGTGGTGACGCCCCTCAGTGTCCTCTGACAAACAGCACCTCCCCCTCCCTTTGTCCACCAGGGGTTACAGAGCCTCACTTTGGCTTTTGTTTAGATAGCTCACCATGCATGGGAATGTGGAGTTGCCATGACTATTTTGAAAGCGTTGCCAGTGTTGTATTGTGCCTTGCCTATTAGTTGCAAAGCAGCGGGGGAAGTACCTGAGATAATTTTCTCTTTCATAAAAAGTAAAAAAAGTTGTTTCAATAAAGGGAAAATAATTAATATTGAATATAAATTATTTGACAGAAGATATTAACTCCCAGTATCTACAGTTTAATGTTACATGATTTATCTCTGCAGCCACACTGGTCAGGACCTGCAACACAGATCAGTTTCGATGTGATGATGGCAGGTGCATTGCCTCGTCCTGGATCTGTGATGGGGACAATGACTGTGGCGACATGAGTGATGAAGACCAGAGGCATAATTGTGGTAAGCATCCTTATACTTTCTCTCTTTCCTCATCTTCTTTCTCTTTGTCCTCCTCTTCATCCTTGTCTGCGTCCTTCCACTTCTTCATCTCTTCCCCTTGCAGCGCATCCTCTTGTTCCCCATCACTTCCCCACCATGCCCCCTCCTGCTTCCCTCATCCTCTCGTTATTCAGGGCGCTGATGGATTAGGATACACACCACTGGGGGAGTGTTGTGTGGGAGACACTGGCAGTCAGTGCCCGGCATCTTAGTCTCCTGTAGAAGGTCTCCATTCCAAGGAGCTGACATTCCTGATTTCTCCTGCCTCACTCGTTACTTTGTGCATGTCTCCTTTCTCTGGCTTCCTGGCTCAGGGTGGATCAGGACTCTTATGTCTCACCAATGTGTGCTCCAACAATAAGATGCCTGAAGCTAAAGACTTCGGCACTGCCAGAGCCTCTGTAGGAGACTCACTTCAAAAACAGTCGCATTAGGTGGATAAAGAATTTTAAGTCACGGCTGCGTGTTTTGAAATACAGTCTGGGATATTTGGATTGCTAAAAATGCAGGTTGATGTTGGGTCATCACCATCATTATTTCACTTCTTGTAAATCCCCCTGCATTATTTCTTTCTTCCAGCCAATCGCACATGTTCAAGTGCAGAGTTCACCTGTGAGAACAACCAACCACCTCAGCGGAAATGCATCCCACGTGATTGGGTGTGTGATGGAGACGCAGACTGTGCAGACGCATTAGATGAACATCAAAACTGCACACGTAGATCCTGTGGCGTAAATGAGTTCTCATGTAGCAATGGCCTCTGCATACGCAGCGCCTACAGGTTAGAACTTTTAACGAAAATATCATAAATTTTCATCTGCAATTAGTCTTTCTGGCAATGTGAGTTCATCTTTGTCTTCTAAAATCAGGTGTGATCGACGTAACGACTGCGGGGACAGCAGTGACGAGCAGGGCTGCACCTACCAGGCGTGCCAGCAACACCAGTTCACCTGCCAGAATGGCCGCTGCGTGTCCCACGACTTTGTCTGCGATGGCGACAATGACTGCGGGGATGAGTCCGATGAGCTTGAGCACATGTGCCGCACGCCAGCACCCACCTGCCCCCCCGGAGAGTTCAGATGTGACAATGGACACTGTATCCCCCTGAGCCAGGTGTGTGACAGGAACGATGACTGCTCTGACAACAGCGACGAGAAAGGATGCGGTGAGTATGAGACAAAAAGGGAATAAATAAGTAGTTGAATGAAGAACACAAATAATACTGTGTTTTCTCTCAATGAATAGAACGGTCTGACAGTGATAATAATAATTAGTTTCATATAGCGCCTTTCAAGAGGCTGATGAATTTTATAACTTTGTTGCTTCTTTGACTGTAGGTGTCAATGAATGCACAGACCCATCCATCCATCACTGTGATCACAACTGCACCGACACGCCTACCAGCTTCATCTGCACCTGTCGTCCCGGCTACCGCCTCATGTCTGACAGCAAAACGTGTGACGACATCAATGAGTGTGCCGAGACGCCGAGCGTGTGCAGCCAGGTCTGCGAGAACACCGTTGGCTCCTATGTGTGCAAGTGCGCCCCGGGATTCCTCCGAGAGCCGGACGGCCACAGCTGCCGCCAGAACAGCAACATCTCACCCTACCTCATCTTCAGCAACCGCTATTACCTGAGGAACCTGTCGACAGACGGGCAGGCCTACTCTCTGATCCTGCAGGGCCTGACCAGTGTGGTGGCCATGGACTTCGACCGCGTAGAAAAGCGTCTTTACTGGATTGACGTAAGCCGCAGAGTGATTGAGAGAATGTCTTTTGATGGCAGCAACAGAGAGGTGGTGGTCAATGGAGTCCTGCACGGTGAGGGCCTTGCAGTTGACTGGATAGCCAGGAAACTGTACTGGGTGGACAGCTTCTTGGATTGTCTCAAAGTGTCTGAGCTGGATGGTCGATTTGTGAGGAAGCTGGCTGAACACTGTGTCGATGCCAATAACACCTACTGCTTTGAAAATCCAAGAGCCATTGTGCTGCATCCCAAATATGGGTGAGTTGGAGGAAAGGAGGAAATAAGTCTTATGATAGAGTCTGATTGTTATATCAGCAGGGCCGATTTTATGAACTGGGTTTCTATTATGCCTAATATTGGCTTATCAAAATATATTGGTATATGTGTATATTATGGGGGGTAATAGAAAAGAACATTCAGGAAACGTTCATCAAATATGCATTTTGGATAAATTAGATGTATACATTTTGAAATAGCTTCATCAAAAAAGACAATTAAATTGTATGTAAGCTAATGCGGGATGCAGGGGTTTTCTAACTGAAGTTATTGTAAACAAATATCTAAATACAGCATCAGGCTTTCTCTTCATCATACTGAAACAAAAGTCACTTTCTAAAGTCATTTTCTTGGCTCCTTGATAGATTTGTGTACTGGACAGACTGGGGAGACAAAGCTTTCATAGGTCGTGTTGGAATGGATGGAACCAATAAAGTCGCTATCATCACCACCAAGATCGAGTGGCCCAACGGCATCACGATCGACTACACTAACGACAAGCTCTACTGGTCTGACGCTCATCTCAGTTACATCGAGTAAGTTTGATTCGTCAGGAGGTGATCCCACTGTTCTTGTCTACAGTGAAGCAGAGAGACTTTAAACTCTTTGATTTCTTTCGTTAGATACTCAGACTTGGATGGTCAACACAGACACACAGTGTATGACGGGAATTTGCCTCACCCGTTTGCCATCACTGTGTTCGAGGACACTGTGTACTGGACTGACTGGAACACGCGCACAGTGGAGAAAGGCAACAAATATGATGGCTCTGGTCGTCAGATGCTGGTCAACACCACACACAGACCATTTGACATCCATGTATGTCATCCCTACAGGCAGCCTATTGGTGAGTTGAAATCTACTGATTTTCTTAAAACCTTTGTTTACAATGTAGTTGTTTCTTATCTCAACATGACTTTAGGTTTAAGGTCAGGTACTGACCACAGGCTGAACAATACCTGGCCTTTATTTGCCCAGCTGCGGTGAACTGATGACTTGTTTGATAGACTTGTGGCTCTTCCTCTGACAGTAACCAATCCTTGTGCGGTGAACAATGGAGGCTGCTCTCACCTGTGCCTGATCCGTCATGGGGGGCGGGAACACACCTGTGAGTGCCCCGACCATTTCCTGACTGTTCAAATAGGAGGTGCGACCCGATGCCTTCCCATGTGCACCAGCACCCAGTACAGATGTGCTAACAATGAACGGTTTGTCAAGATTTCTTCTTGGTGTTCTTTTTAGTTTTAACCTTAATATATCATTGTTGAACTGGCTGTGATAAATTAGTGGGACTGCCATAAAAAAATGTAGGATGAGTGGTAGTTGTTATCTTACACCAGGGGTTTTATAGTCTTCTTTCTATCACAGAAATAGGGCTGCAATTAAGGATAAAAATGTAAAAAAAAAATTAATTAATTTCCCAGAGCCCAGAGTGATGTCTTCTTATGGCTTCTTTTGTCCAACGAACAGTCCAAAACCCAGACTCTTCATTTACTATCATAAAAGACAAAGAAAAGCAGCAAATATTTACATTTAGAAGCTTCAAACAGCAAATGTTTGACATTTTTGCTTGAAAAATGACTAAAATGATTAATTGATTATCAAAAAAGTCTTATGCTACTTTCACCCTGGCAAGGTTTTGTTTGTTTTCATTCCTTTTTGCTTTACTAAGGAGGAAAAAGGTTGAGGAAGCAATATTTACATAGACAGTTCACTTAGTTCATCCATCATCTGTAATTTCAAAACACTGAAATATACAGTAATTCTCTGTTGGCTCTCTTTGCAGTGGGAAAACAGCACCCCCTGCTGTTTGTGTCATAATATAATCCACCAGACTTCACAAAATCCTTCTCTGCTGACACAAAATGTGCACAATAAAATATATATATATTGTGTAAAATAAATCTAGTAATGTAGAATTTGTGCAGTAATGATTTATTGATGTTAAATGCTACACGTCACATTTAAGTTTAATCCTTAGTTTTTGCAGCCTTTCATAGAGTTATAAGTAGTTTTGTGGGTGATGTAATGAGTTTTCAGTGGTTAAAGGGAGTCAAGAAAGCCTTAACATGCTCTGTCCAGTATTATGCACACAATATGAAACTCCAGCAAACAAACATGAGCATTTTCGTTCCTACCTGTCAATAAACAGATGTATCCCAATCTGGTGGAAATGTGACGGTCAGGCGGACTGCAGAGACGGCTCAGACGAGCCCTCCACTTGCCCGGCTCGCCACTGCAGGCTCGGCCAGTTTCAGTGCAACGACGGAAACTGTACCAGTCCGCACTTCCTGTGCAACAGCAACCAGGACTGCCATGATGGCTCAGACGAAGACCCTGTGCTGTGTGGTGGGTTGTGTCCTTTTTTGTTGAGTCTTTTTAATAGCTGTTATCAGTTTATACAAAATGAAGTGCATTCTTTGAGGCTCACTTTTAATGCTTTCACTTCAGTTTGTTTTCAATTTTTAACATGTCTCTTTTTCTCATGACTCAATTTTAAAAAAAACATGTTGACTTGTCTTCCCTCTAGCTACACACCAGTGTGAAAGCCACCAGTGGCAGTGTGCAAATAAGCGCTGCATCCCTGAGTCATGGCAGTGTGACGGTGAGGACGACTGTGGTGATCAGTCTGATGAAGACTCTGCCCACTGCTCTGCCAGGACCTGCCGCCCTGGACAGTTCAAGTGCCGCAATGGACGCTGCATCCCCCAGAGCTGGAAGTGTGATGTTGATGATGATTGCGGTGACAACTCTGACGAACCTTTGGAGGAATGCAGTAAGTAATACACTTTGTGAGGTTTTCTTCTTTAAGTGCACAAGGACTCAATCACAATATGAGTTAAATCAGGGTAGATACTTGGATTGAAATGAAGGCACACGTTACATCAAGACCTTAACGTGTTTGCCAGTTTTTGCCTCCTTTGCTTGACAACCGTGATGTTTTGTCCACAGTGGGACCGGCACATCGATGCGACAACCACACAGAGTTTGACTGCAAGACCAACTACCGTTGTGTGCCACTGTGGTCAGTTTGCAACGGCCACAACGACTGCAGGGACAACAGCGATGAGCAGGGCTGTGGTGAGTCTGCGACGACCAGGATTAAGGTCCTGTTCCCATCATGGCAGTGATTAGAAATCGTGTTTTAAAGCTTACCTAATTAATCAAATAATTGAATTATTCACTAGTAGGAAGATGATTCTAGAGATCTCAGAGGATTAAAAAGTTCACAGCAAAGAGGCAAGATTATGTGTTCAAGACGTGAGTGAAGGGCAATTAGCCAACACCTCAGCCTCCTGTGGAACATTACACAGTGAAGTAGTGGGAGGTGCTGATGGAGAGGGTCTCACCACTCACCCTCCCCCACCATTTGCCTTTCTCTGAGAGCACCACAGATTTATGAGCTGTCCGGTGGTATGGATCTACATATATATGTGTGTGTGTGTGTTGTTGCTCTGTCCTTGCGTGGGGGCAGGGTTCACACAAGTCTCTTTGTACTTTGCTACGATCCAAACACACCCGCCACGGCCCTCCCGTCTCTTATCGGAGGCCCTCGCTCCATTAGTGCCATGCCCGCGCAGGACGGGAGATCCGTGCTAATCTTCCTGTAAGAATGTAGCAGATGGGCCAGGTGGAGGGCTAGGAGGGCAGGACTAGCTAACACCGCGCTATCTTTGACCCCCAGCACTGTGTGGTAGAGACGGCTCAGACTAGCTCTCCTCCACTCCTCTCCCGTCTGTGCTTCTCATCTCCTTCAGTCTTATCCTCTACAGACTCATACTGGCAAAGATAGAGGTCACCCATCTGTCCCAAACATGCTGCTCTCCTCCCTCAATGAATGTTGCAATTTAATTAAAAAAACAGAGATGCATTTCACTCCAAACTGACAGTTTCATCATTGCAACCCCAATTCCAGAGAAGTGAGGACACTTCTTTTTTGACTTATACACGATTGAAAACAATTGAATGTTTTACCTCATCAATTTCATTGATTTTTTTTGTAATTGTGCTCTGTTAATCTGTGTTTATTCTGAATTCGATGCCAGCAACACGATTCAAACGAGTTGGGATGGGGCTAACAAAAGACTAGGAAAGTTGTGGATTGTTCAAAAAACACCTGTTTGGAAGATTCCACAGGTGAACAGGTTCATTGATAACAGGTGATAGTATCATTATGACAACTGCCAAAATCAAAACCTAAACCTACCTATTTATTTAATACAAAGGTATAATAAAAAACATTAGCAAATGAAAATGAATCAAGTGATGTTGCATTGACAACTTCATGAATGCCTACTTTTATTTGTGATACTATTTTTTTGCGCATGTAATGTCATAATTAACTTATTTCTTTATTTTTGATTTTGCAATTTTAAGTCCTCCATATGATCGGGGATGAAAGCGGCATCCTCGAAAGGCTCAGTCGTTCACAAGCAAGGATAGAGCGAGGTTCACTTTATGAAACACATGATTGTATATTGTCAGGATATTACTACATGGGCTCGGGAACACTGTGTAAAACCTTTATCGGTAAACACAATAGGTTTGCAAATGAATGCATTCTGTTTTTAATTAACGTTTTAAAACACAGCGTTCCAACTTTTCTGGAACCTTGAGTTGTATTTAAAACCCTAAAGAAAACTGTTTCAAAAGTGAGAGTTTTCCAGTCTTCACCGTGCTTCTCACAGTTTAATACACAGGCGTGTGGGTGTCATTTTAGTGACAAGTTAAAGAAGGAGAGCTGCTAGATCTGTTAAACTGATTGTAAAGCACAATATACACTCAGCTACCACTTAATTAGGTACTGCTAGTTAATACAGTGGTACAATAATATAGCTATCTAGTTAAATACTGCCCGTAATGAGAGGTGTTGATTCAATTTAACGTTCATTCTGGAGGCTAGAGTTGATGGTGGTCTTGAGACTGAGCTAGTTCATCTAACAGATTTAAACTAGGTTTTTATTACTCTCCTAATTGTGTTTTCTCAAGTGACATCATGCCCTATTCTACCTGTTAAAAACTGGCACTAAACATCTTTTGTATGCAGGCCAAGTGCTCAGTTTCACATGCAGTAAGTCCAGGGAACCAAGTGGTATTATTGTGGACACCACTGGTGCAAAGACAAACGGATTTATTTCGATCTTAGAGTAACAAGTACCAACAACACAGGACAAAACGTGACTTTATCCATTCATTTAGTCTATAATGGGGACGTGAAAGCAGATAGAAATGGTGCCAGACTGCCAGTCTGACTGGATCACCAGTCAGCCTCCTTTTTCCCAGGAGACTTTAGTGTGAAGCAAAGTTAGAGCGAACCAATCTGAATACCAATGGTGTCATTATTCTATATCCATTTCATTGCCCTGTGAACATTTACTGTATAACAATAAGTTAAAACAAAAAACCTTTTTACTACCTGTTTAAGTTTGGTGGTTTTAAAACCAGTTTCATGTGCATGCTCTTTTCTCCAGATGAACTGACCTGTGATCCTGACGGAGACTTCCGCTGTGACAACCACCGTTGCATCCCGCTGAGATGGAAGTGTGACGGGGATGACGACTGTGGGGACAACTCTGACGAACGCAGCTGCAGTGAGTGCTGTTCGCCGTCACTGACAAAGTGACATCATTACATCATTCGTCGTTTGATGTCTTTGGCTTGAGCACAGATGAGAGTGTGAGCAGTGAAAAGCTGTCTACATTGTCCTGATATCATCTAAGTGTCTTTAAGTAGGTTTACTGTGGGATTGTAATGTAGCTCCAAATGAAAAAGGAGTGCTGATGGGGAAGAATAGCCCTGCTATCACTTCATCAGACAGCAGGGAGGTTTTGTAAGAGGCTCAACACTTCTGCCGACGGTGGAGTGCTGAGAGAGGTAGTCTTATCAGCTGCTAGAGAAACAGGCTGTCCTCAGTGTGTCAGGAAGAGGGAGTGAAGGAGTCTGTCACCCTTTGCCCTGGAGAGTTTAAACATGTCTGAGAACATGCCAGTTAATAGTGATAATGCAGCTTCTCAACACAGAAGCGGTGACGGGGGTTAAATCACAGTGGTACCGCTCCTCTTGTTGCTGCACTGCTGATGCCAGGAGACGTTGTCTCTGGTGAACTCATGAGCTCACCGCAGAGAAATGGCTACACATACTGCTAGTGATAGTGAGGGTGGTTTATGTCATAATATGGAGGAAAATAACAGTTTAAAAACCCTTTAAAAACACAAAAAATGTCCACATTTGGTTGATTCCACTGTGTTGTCATGTTTCTCCTCAGCTCCACGCGCGTGCACAGAGAGCGAGTATCGTTGTGATAATCTCCGCTGCATTCCCGACCGTTGGGTCTGTGACCATGACAACGACTGTGAGGACAACTCGGATGAAAGGGACTGTGGTAAGTGGAGGCTCTTTGTTGGCCGGCTGTTTGAGAGTGACGGAGGGCTGCACTAAACAAAGAAGCAATAAAACTTGAGCATGGACAGACAGGACCACCAATAGTCATCTATTCAAAAATAGTTTATTCACTCTGCTCCTTCCTTACAGTGCCTGTTGAATGCACGACAGATAAATGATTTAGAAGTTCAAGTCTCTTGCAATCAAATATGTTCAAGTTTTTCTAGATGAGACTCGTGAAATAAAAGAGTATTTCTCATGTAGGAATAAAGAAATAATGGGGATTTGAGTTACTGTGAGTCTTTCATTGGTTTTTGGTTGTTTCAGAGTTGCGGACTTGTCATCCCGGTTACTTCCAGTGCGGCAGTGGACACTGTATCGCTGAACGCTTCAAATGCGATGGCAACCCCGACTGTCTGGACTATACAGATGAAACATCTTGTCGTAAGTGTCCTGCATTAAATGTTTTTTTCTCTCTGATAATTAATTGTAAGTTTGGTTGCACGCTTGATTTTGACAGAATGGTTTTGACTTCCAGCGACTCGTTTCCCCAACGGCACATACTGCCCCCCCTTTCTGTTTGAGTGCAAGAACCACGTATGCGTCCAGCCTCACTGGAAATGTGATGGAGACAACGACTGCGGAGATAATTCAGACGAGGAGCTTCACCTCTGCCGTAAGAAGTCCTGCACACGCAAAACCAAACTTGTTAGATTCCTACCAAGTTCTCAACCCATATCATCATCTGACTTATTGTGAGTAGATTTGTGATGTTTTCTTCTTTCTGTTCATCCACAGTGGACATCCAGTGTGAGGCTCCGTTCCGGTTCCGCTGTGACAACAACCGCTGCATCTACAGCCACGAGTTGTGTAACTCTGTTGATGACTGCGGTGACGGCTCTGATGAGAGACAGGAAAACTGTAAGTGTAATAGTTTGCACTGTAGCTGATGATCTTATTTACCTACTCATTCTTATGTCATGTTGTTTTTTCTTTGTTGAGCATAACTTCGAGCATCTAGAGCATCTCTGAAGTAAATGTTTTTCTCTCTGTCAAGGCCAAAACCCAACCCATGGACCCTGTACAGACGATGAGTACAAATGCAGTAATGGACAGTGCATCCCTCTTCAATACGCCTGTGATGATTATGACGACTGTGGAGACCAGTCGGATGAGCTTGGCTGCCGTGAGTACATGAACAAAGAGCACATTAGTTATGATGTTTCAAATGTTTTTATTGTGAAGCATCATTTTCAAGAAAATAAAACATGGTGATACCGTGCTTCTTATCATATAAACAAACATAACGTCAAAAACATACAGAAGCCCTGAAGCGCAAGTGAAGACATTTTTTTTTCTGGTTATCCATTTTCTAAGTCTAAATCTAATTTGATATCTCTCCTGTGTTTATGACTTGAGAACTGGCCAGAAAAAGTTTCAGTGTCAGTAATATTTCTTATACCTTTAGAGTTCCTCTTTTTTCCCATCTGGAGAAATTTCTTTTTTCTTCGATTATGTTGAAGTCCCAGAAACAATTAGGGATTACAGCACAATGTATGAGCAGGTGTACTAAACTTTTGATAAATAAAACTGGCTTCCAACACTGTGTCAGGTGGTGATAGCATTAAAATGCAGGATTGTAGGTTCAACATTCTTTTGTGCCTTTGCTAGGTATTTCAGTCAGCTACACCTGAATGTGTTCAAGAATAAATACAGGATAAAAGTACAACAAGACCTGCTTTAAGAAAAACACAGTTACCCCCATGAGTGTCTGGTCTGACATTCAGTGTGCTTTTGTATTTTCTCCTGTCAGACCATGGCAGTGGGCACACATGTAGCGACAACATCTGTGAACATAACTGTACCGACCTGACAGAGGGAGGCTTAATCTGCTCGTGCAGGCCCGGCTACAAGCCCAAAGCGACAGAAAGACACACCTGTGAAGGTAAAACACACACCAGATACATTAAAACACAGACAAAGAATTATTTTTCGACCTTCAATTAACGTTTTTTTTTCTTCTTTTGGAAAAAGATGTAAACGAGTGTGAGGCGTATGGCACGTGTCCTCAAGAGTGCAGGAACACAAAGGGCAGCTACGAGTGTTTCTGTGCTGAGGGCTTTCTCTCTTTCGGTGAGCCGCATGGGACAGAGTGTGCTGCCCAGGGTAAGAGCTCAGCATTCACACACAGGAGAAACTTCTTTATAATTGTTCCCTTTTATTAGTTAATAGTTAAATCAAACTCTGAATTGACCACAACATCATTTCTGTACAGGGAACCCACCAGTGCTGCTCCTGCCAGACAATGTCCGCATCCGTCGTTTCAACCTCTCCTCTGAGCAGTATTCAGACTACGTGGACAATGCTGAGCACATCCAAGCCTTGGACTATCTTTGGGATCCAGAGGGAGAAGGACTCAGTAAGACCTCCTCTGTAACCCCTCTAATGTTGCTGTGAATATAAAAATAATAAGATCTCAAAGTTTGGATAACCTTAATCCCCTGATGTGCTGTAGGTGTTGTGTACTGGACAGTTCTGGGCCGGGGATCTGAGTTTGGCTCGATCAAACGTGCCTACATGACCACGTTTAACGATTACGGCAACAACCCAGTGAAGGAGGTTGATCTGAACCTGAAATACATGGCTAGTCCTGACGGCATCGCTTTGGACTGGGTTGGCGGGTAATTCACCAGGATTAAGACTTTAACATCGCAGAGGATTCTCTAGTTCCTGTTCAGTCGCTTAGTATTTATTTATCATCTTTTCCAGGCATATTTACTGGACAGATTCAGGAACAAATCGAATCGAAGTGGCCAAACTAGATGGACGGTACAGGAAGTGGTTGGTCCACACAGACCTCGACCAGCCTGCTGCTATCGTTGTCAATCCATCACTAGGGTATGAGGCTGTAGTAAATGTAAAAATGTATGTAGTGGTCATTCTCCATTGCTTCATTAAGAATAACATTTTGTCTCTGTGATTATTTCTGTGTCTGCAGGATGATGTATTGGACAGACTGGGGCAGGAAACCCAGAATAGAGTCAGCGTGGATGGACGGTCAGCACAGAGAGGTGCTTGTGAGGGAGGAGGACCTGGGCTGGCCTACTGGGCTGGCTGTGGATTATGTGAATGAAAATAGGATCTACTGGTGTGACTCCAAAGAAAACATCATTGAGTCCATGAAGCCCGATGGCACAGACAGGAAGATCGTCATATCAGGAGGTCAGAACGCTGAGATGTAGTACAGCCAGTCTGCGGAAATAAAAATGGGCAATGCTAATGTATCAAGTTTTCTCTGTTTTCTGTTTCAGACATCGGACAGCCCTACAGTCTGGATGTGTTTGAGGGACATGTGTACTGGACAACAAAAGATAGAGGTGAAGTGTGGAGGACAAACAAGTTTGGAAGAGGACATAAAGTCAAAGTTCTAACCATCAACCCGTGGCTGACTCAAGTCCGCATTTACCAGGAGCATCGACACAACCAGTCAGGTCAGAATACACAAGGATTCATGTAATGATTGCTAAGAATTAGAGAAAATGTTCTGCTAACAAATTATATTTGTTTCATCATATCATATCATTCATCATATTAAGAATGGAAATTTGACAACTTGTATATATATTTATATATACATATACATATATATATATATGTGTATATATATATATATATGTATATATGTATATATATATATATATATATATATTTTTATATCGACCGATAAATCGGCTATTGACTTTTTCCTTCTCCCAACTATCATTATTATGTCGGCCTTTAAAAATCCACTATCGGTCGACCTCTAGTAGGCAAGAAAGGAAATTTGTCTTTTGCTGGTGCATGGCTCGTACGGCTCAGATACAGTACAGTACATGAATAATCAGTCATCAAATGCAGATAAGATATGAAACATCTTTACTGCAGTTCAGTCTGGAGAAAGAGCTTATCATGTTTTGTATTTCTAAAAAATAAAGTACACAGATTAGGTGTGACTGTCTTTTGCGTTGAACATTATCTAATAGTCTGTTTGCTCTTTCCTCTTCAGTACCCAACCCCTGTAAGAACGTGTGCAGCCACCTCTGTCTCCTCCGGCCCGGCGGCTACACCTGCACCTGCCCGCAGGGCTCCTCTCCGGTGGAGTTTGACTCCAATGAATGTGACGCAGGTACACTGCAGCTTGAGTTCATCTGCTGCCTGCACTTTAGTGTTGACTGTTGTTTTGCATCTCATTGTGCATCCATTAATCCCTTCTTCACATGTGCCTGGCTGCTCCTGTGTGATTTTGTGGTGTCATATCATTGTTGTTGACTCTGTGTATGCCTGGCTTTTGCTCCTGCAGCCATTGAGGCACCTGTTGCAATGCCCCTTGCATGTAGATGCATGAATGGTGGAACCTGCTACACTGATGAAGGTGGTCTGCCCAAGTGCAAGTGAGTTCAGTTGTAGGAGCCATTCACATCAGTGATTGATTGACTCTCCACAAGACACATCCAGTAATGCCTGATATTTTCCACCTTTTTCAAGATGTTGTTTTCTAGTGTAAGAAACTGATGTTTATCATGACTTCCTGCAGATGTCCGTATGGTTATGTGGGCAGCTACTGTGAGATGGGGAAGTCAAGAGGCGCTCCAGCAGGAACAGGTACTGTAATTCACCCATTATCTCACATTTTATGTATTTATTCTCATTCACAGTTTAGTCAGTTCCTGGTAGTCCTTCACAAATGCCCAGACTGACACGTGGGAGCTGCCGTATAGTAACAGTCATAATCTGTTGGAGCAGATCAAGGCCAAACTTGATGAAGTCATTCTTCTCGCTTATCTACTCAACAAAACAACTTATAAAACAGTCTGGCTCAGCAGATGCTGATGATGTAGGCTGGCAGAAATGTCCTTAATAAATAGCCAAGTAATGCTTGAATCGATGACTTTTTAACTTCTCTAATGGTTCAGCAAAATAATGGCTCTTCCAAAGGACATGAGCAGTAATGGACTAGTCAGCAGAATGTTATTACATGTTATTTACGATCAGCATCTTACTGCAAGAGTCCAATACACACGCAACTTAATACTTTCTACTTTTCTTTAGCTGTGGCTGTTCTCCTGGCAGTCATTATCATCCTGATCACCGGAGCGTTGGCTGTCGGGGTTTTCCTCAACTACAAACGAACAGGATCTTTCATCCCCTCCATGCCCAAACTACCCAGGTATCTTGGCTCATTGCGGCTTATCAATGACAAATATACTGAAGCTTGACGCAGAATTTAGATCAAAGTTCAGACTGGAGCGTTTTGTGTTTGTCCAGCCTCAGCAGCCTGGTGAAGTCTGGTGACACGGGGAACGGGGTGACATTTCGCTCGGGTGATAATGTCGACCTCGGACCATCACACATCGGAGTGTCATTCATTGACACAGCCATGCAGATGGTGAGTCCTGCAGGCGGTTAATATTTTCTGTGCTATCAGCACATTTTTGACTGACAAACAAGACACTCTGTAGTATTTATTAACAACTTTCATTTCAGCATTCATCTAGAACTGCTTGTATCAGCAGCAGTTGAGAAAAACTTAATGCTGTATCTTTAATAATATAAAATTATCCATGATATACCCACAGGATGATAATTTTGCCATGGAAGCTGGGAGGCAGCCAATCACATTTGAGAACCCGTTATACGCCACTGCTCCTGCTGTGTCCGGTGATCCTGCTGTCATTCATGCAACACAGGTACTCATACTGTTCACAAATTAGTGAAGGATTTATATTTTTATGTCATACCATTTAAATAGTCCATCTCACATCAACATGTAAACTAAGACTTACAGCCGTTGACACTTGTGTTCCAAAGAAAAACAAACCACATACTTTACACTCATGTGTTTCATCATCTCAGCATCTACAACAGAATGTCATTTTATTGAGTTTGACATTATGACCGCTTTCTAAAACCATGATATAAAGGACAATATACAACAAAAGGCACTTAATTTTTCAATGTACTTAATTTCTCTTTTAACACAAACACACAATCACCAGTTTATTAGGTACACATGGCTAAAACTACCGCAGTCTTATACAATAGTCCTGTGATAAATTCTACTTTCATGAAGGCTATAATGTTTTTTATAAAGAGAGGTTTTTTGTTATTTAGTCTGCCTTCATTGATATGAATGAGCTGGACAATATAATAGAAACACTGATCTGTATACAGTAACAGCACCACAAACAACATCCTCTCAAATCATCTTACAGTGGAATAGAAACCTTTTTAAAACAACAAAAACAGGAATCAATTAATTATTTCTGATACTGATTTCAGCCATTCTGGTCGCATCTTTAGCTGTCCTATCTAAAAAAGGCAAAAAAATAAAAAGTTAGTTCAGCTGTCATGGCTGATGACACTGACATGACAGCCCTCTCCTCTAACAGGTGACTGTTAATGTGAGTGGTGAACAGATGGGGAACAACTTTGTGAACCCGGCGTATCGCGGAGATCAGAGCGTGGGCATCGTGAACACATCTGGTCCTGTCAGCACCAAACCTGTGCAGGTGAGTCTCCTGTGTACAGTACGTCCATAGAAAACCATGTATGATCAGTGTGATGCCGCCTCACTGTTTGTGTTTGTTTCCAGGAGTCAAAGTGGACCCTATTCAAGCGGAAATTAAAGCCAGGCACCACATTTGAAAACCCTTCATATTCAGAGGTAAATTTGGACATTTTTAAGACAAAAAACTGAAAGCGCAGCTGTTATTTCTTCTTGTTTACCCTCTGTGTCGCTCTACAGATGAAAGATGAAAAGCCCGTAGGAAGCAGCGCGGACACTTCGGCCCCCGAGCCCTCTCCGTTTGTACCCACCGCCAAACCTCAGAAGAGGGATCGTCCGAGCACCTTTTCGCCAACCGAGGACACTTTCAAAGACACAGCCAACCTCGTGAAAGAGGACAGCGACGTATAACCCTCTCTCACGGGAATTGAAAAAAAAAGAAAAGAAACACACTTTGCACAGAATTTATTTTTTTATGCAGCCTGTGTACAAAACTCAAATTGTTTTAGGAAAGAGAAATACATTTCTATAGAATGAAGAGAAAAAAGTCTGCTGTGACTATGCCTTCTGACATTTCTTATGCCAATTCTTGTGTTAATGTTTTCTTTATTCTGATGTACAATATGTATATCTTTGCACTGAAGCTGCTGATAGAAATGTTAATAAATAAGTTGTATATTTGTAAATTTGAACAGGAAGATTTTGTCTGAAAATATCTTTTGAAATAGATCCTATGAATAATTCAGCATAAACACAATAACACACGTAAAAAGCGAGCTGCATTCTGAATGTACAGTACTTATATGATCGAAGGTTATCAGAGAAATGTGTTGAGTAATGATATTTGTTTTGCCACTGAACAAAACTGAAGATGTATTTATTCATCTTTCGTGTTTATATACCTCATTTCAGGGCGGGAAATTGAATAAAAGCAAGAATAATTGGATTTTTAACTTATGCCAGTCATTTTTAAAACGTGTGCTTCAGTTTGAGCAAAAATATGTGCAAAGCATATTTGTTGTACTTAATCAAACTAATTTTCACCTTTTGTTCCCTGACTTTATGACTTTGAATCAACATGATATTGGAGCAATGGCCAAAATTGTTTGGAGCGATACTTGAACGTGCCCATGTTTGTTGCACGGAAATGAATTTTTGTAGTTGATTATGCTGAAGAGCAACACATGACCCGAGGATGCAGTCGTAGACAGTCATTTTATAAACACGATGAATAAATTCTTAACAGAATGATTTTATTTTGTATCATAATGAGGACAAATAAAAACTCTTCTCTGTGATCATCCACAACATGCCCGTATGGTTTAAATTGCTGCTGCTGAGACGTGAATGAATAAATTTCCTATTTTGTAACACAGCCTTGACACCTTTTTTTTAATCTTATTGTCACAACACACTTTAAACATACATCAGTGTCAGAAGAATATTGGTAACACTTAATTTTACTTTAAATTTGATGGTAAGTTGCTGTTAATTACCAAGCAACGTATCTGAAATTTCTTTGAAATGACTCCCAAATTACCACAATTATTACCTCAAAATTGATTGAAAATTACCCCAATATGATTTAATACTTACATGCTGCTTTTTCCTTAAGAAGACGTGGGACAACTTCCCCTCAGCAGGCGATTCAATTGAAGGGAGTTGCTGCAGCTTAATTTCCAACTAGTTTCTGTCCAACTGGTCAGTAAACTATCAACCATCAGTTTTACTTTTATTAAAGGTGCAATATGTAAGAATTTTAGTTTACAACAATTATCACACAATGTGAAGAAATAAAAGTTTTAATATCATGTCACAGACGTCTATGTATTGTGCTAACCAGCTAGCCCCAGGCCTGATAACCTCTTTCTCCCAGCAATCCAAAGCTCCTGTGCAAGCACTCCCTGGGTAGTCCAGCTAGCTCAACGGCTAACTGAGCTAGCAAACTAACAGTAGAATTTTTTTATCTGTCTACATTTTAACTGTGTAACTGTGCTGCTGCCTGTCTTGGCCAGGACTCTCTTGAAAAGAGATGATTAATCTCAACTAGACTTGGACTCATCTAAACCTAAATAAAGGCTCAATAAAAAAAAAATAGTGGCTAACTATAAACTAAAACTATAAAACTTGACATTTAGGAAAAGTGTTACAAAAACTGGACTGACCTGCTGAAGTGAAGAAAGTGGTGAAATAGTAAATGGTTAAAAAAAAATGCACTTCAATTTACTGCCCAGCAGAAGTTGGACAGAAAATGGTTGGAAATTAAACTGCAACAGCTCACTTCAATTTAGTGGCCTGCTGAGGGGAAGTTAGATAGAAACTAGTCAGAAGTTAAGTGGCATGATCAGCAGATGTTTGTCAGGAACTAATTAACTTGTATTCTATTTTTGTGACCTGTTGATGGGAAGTTAGACAGAAAACTAAATGGCCAAAAAAACCCAAAATGGCACGATCAGCAGAAGTTAAGCAGAAACCAGTTCGAAGTTTCCAAGAAATGTAATTAAAGTGTTACCAACATATCTGCATCATTTCACAGTGGTTACAATAAGGGAGTGGCTCAGTTTGCTTTAGGTGGAGGGAGAAGCACATTGGTGACAAAGTCTGAAACAAATGAAGGCAGGTAGGACAGAGGAATCCATAAAAGCTTTGCATCCCAGCCTGCAGCGTAACGTGTGCGTGGGAATTGAGCCGTCAGCGCGTGCTGCATGCACGTGGTCACCTTAGAGATATCTGGACTGCAGAGGATGTTCATGGAGAAGTCCTGAGCTTTCAAATCTGAAGAGTAAAACAAAGGAGAGGAGTCATTTAGAGGATTCATTTTGACACTGTGGCTGAATACTGAACTGTACTTCCACTCACATTCATCGAAGTATGTAGGTCCGTATGAGTCTTTGACTTCTTGAGAGAGGCGGCTCCACAGCCTCTTCAGGTCAGCTTCGATAATATCCAACCTGGTGACAGCGGTCTTGAAGAAACCGGGCTCAATGATGCTCACTTTGATGCCAAATGGTTGCATGTTGATCCTGGGAAGAAGAAGAAGCAGATCATTATGTTTCTCCAATGCAACTAGAAAACTTGTTATTGAGAACTTCTCATTCTTCCGTCTGGGATTTTTCTTTAAAAGTAGTTTTAAGCAGTGTTGTAAAAAGTACCCAAAAGTCACACTATATACACAATACTGGGTTATAATATTGCTTTGGTAAAAGTGAAAGTCACCCATCCCAATAGTACTTGTGCAAAAGTCTAGGTACTTAGTATCAAAGATAATTTTCTGCCAATAAATATACTTAACTATCAAAAGTCCAAGTAAAAGTAAACCCTGCTCAACTGATTATCAGATAAAATCAATTAATTTAAAAATGCAGCACACAATCTGCAAAGTAACTTGTAACTAAAGTTATCAGATACATGTAATGGAGTAAAAAGTACAATCTGCCTCCGAAATGTAGTAGAGTGGAAGTATAAAGTAGTAGAAAATGGAAATACTCAAGTAGAGTCTGAAAATGAGAATAATATGGGACCTTCAGGAGCACGTGTGATAAATCTGTTGGTCCCTACCTGAGGGAGTCGGAGAAGGCTTCCACTCCAAATTTGGACAGGCAGTATCCCCCACCAGTGACAGACAGTCTGCCCAGGATACTGGCCACGTTTACCACCCTGCCCTTGGCCTTTTTCAGCAGGGGCAGAAACTGGAGGGTCACATCAATGACTCCTATCAGATTCACATCCAAAACCTTTGTGAAATCCTCCAGCTGCATCCATTCTGTGGGGCCGATGGGTACGGACCTGCCAGCATTATTCACCAAACCCCACAGACCTGCAGAGGAAAGAGGCAGGATGTACCATCTGATATCAACTTCTTTATTTACACTACCAAAATCTGAATCAAAGGATAAAAAAGAACTTGAACACATTGATTCCTTGTAGTTTTCACATCTCTCAGCCCAAACCACCCACAGGCATGTTCACGTAAGAGTCTGAAAAGCTTCTACAAAGTTGAAACTATGGCCAGGAAGGATCAGCTTTTATCAGTCTGTAGTTTAGATTTATGTTTGAAAAAGCCTTACTTTAAAAATGCAGCTTATGAGCTAACTATTCTCTCCCTCCTCTTTAATAGAGAGGGTGTGTTAAACACACCAGTAGGAGGATGATGGATCCAGGTTTCCTTTATCTCTCCCAGTGCCTCCCTCTGACCGGCACCCTATCTGTGTGTACCCCCTGCCGTCCGCCCAGCTCACCTCGCTGTCCGACCTCTCCGCTCACAAACTCCACCGCCCTCCTGATGCTCTCGCTGTCTGTTACATTCAGCAGCACGGTCTTCAGTCTGGAGGAGGCCGCCGCTGACAAATCTGCTGCACCTTTCTCTGTGAGACATGCGGCTATGACGTGGAAACCTTTTCCATCCAGCTGTCTGGCCAGCAGGTTCCCAAAGCCGCTGTCACAGCCTGTGATGAACACATGCTTCTGGTTGAAGCCTTCAACCTTGTAGGAATCTCTGATATACCAGCAGATGGCAGCCACGGTGGCCACAAGTAGAGCAAAGGATAAGGCTGGGTGTGAAAGTATCACCTGGAAATCACACAACAAACAATTGTCTGTTTTTTTCTCGTCTTGATGAGAAAATCATATTCCAAAATGACATGAAATTTCCTGTTTTTTGGAAAATGCTCACAGGATTTTTGTCTATTGAGAATCACACTGATGAACGTCTTTCTCCAATTCAGTCCGACACATATTCCCTCTGAAAGGTAAATACAAATGAAGAGAAATCAACTCACCTCAAATAAACATGACGTCAGATTGTCAGTCGGCACCTGAGTGGAAAAACACGAGATGTATTTCTTCAGGTTCAACAATTTAAGATCCCACACACGTGTGCATGGAAGATTAGCACTGAAATAACCTTTACGTTCACGTCTCCACTCCATCCTCATTAACCCTCATCTTTACTGGGAACAGGTAGAAGTAATTAAGGTCTGACAAAGTGTGAACCTGCCTTCCACAGACTCCACCAAAGGCCCCAGATTCAGTCCGTCTTCTGTTTTTTGATGATCAACTGCACATTTACTTTGGTGTTGTGTACCACTAACACAGACCATCAGATTAAATGTTTAGAGCATTAAAGAGCAACTTAACGTCTTAACTTAAAAATGCATTTAAACCCATAGGTGTGTGTCAGAATGGTTTACTCTGGGGGCCCCTAATGGGTTAATGGCAGTAATGCACCTACACGCTGTGCTTCCAGTAAGAGCAGGGTTTGCCAGTTTTGCCAGATTGTTTTGATGCTTTCCACCCCAATGATTGCTGCCCAAATTCACATGACATAACAATTAAACAACAATTCAAGTGATCACATGTACAGACAGAGACAAAGCAGGAGAGGAGAAGAAGAAGAAGAAGAGAGGAGTAAAAACACAATCCCATGCTGTCAGAAAGCCAAACAAATTATGATGTTATAATGTTGCAAGCATAGAGGTTTATATTACAACACAAAAACAAAATCACAAAAACACCACAGTGTGTGTGTTTATACGGCGTTGGTGGATGGTAATGATGGCACTCATGTCTCCTCCCAGCAAAATAAATTAAGCAAAATCAGGGTTGTGCCGAGTGACTGGTTGTGTTTGCATAACCAATAAAATAATTTATGAAGGCATTGTTAATTTAATGTATTTTTTTATGTATTTAAAAACCTGCCAAACTCATGGTAAACCAGCCCCAAAGTCCATTTTACTAATTTTTACCCCACACTGTCACCCAAAACTGCCCAATCTGTCAAAACTGGGGTTTATATATCTATTTCTGTATATAGATACCTATAACAGAGCCCCTTTAAAGCCCTCAAATAAACTAATTAGATGTGAATTCCTTATAAAATAACATGTTATAAAAATAATGTCACCAAAATGAACTCCCAGTGATGTAACAAACAGAGGAACTGAGTGAAAAGTGGCATTTAGCCTTGCACATACGGCAGGTCTGGTTTGATTGTTGAAATTTAATTTCTGTAACTAAGCACATTTACTTCAGCACAATATCAATGTACAAGTAGTTCACACCCATTTTATGATGCTTTAGAAACTTTGTACTTTCATCTGATAGCTGAGGTAAACGGTCACTTCTCAGATGATAGTTTTATATGCAAGGATTAGCTTTTAAAACATTTGTTAGATATTGAACTAAACAACATTTGTTAAAGTTAACTTCACCTCACGTCAGTAACATCAATCCCAAAATATAATGTATAAAAATATAACACTCACTGAATCAAGCTGACTACTTTTTGCACATTTTCTATTTTTCTGTACTATAAATTGTAAATGCAGGAGTTACATTTTTGCATTGTGTTGTTGAAACTTTTACTTAGGCAGTGATGGAATGTAATCAAGTACATTTACTCAAGTATTGCAAGTATTTGTACTTTACCTGGGTATTTCCATTTTCTGCTACTTTATACTTCCACTCTTTTTCCTGAGTGTTTAATTACTTCACAACCAGCAACCTTCCTTGCGGCACAGTCCAGCACAATTTTGGGGTTCTTGTACATTATTTGGGTTTATAGAAAATAAAAGTTTATTTTGAAGACAGTTGATTTGCATATTAATTTGACTCTGAATGCAGCACTTTTTAGGACAACAGACGACACAATAATTAAGGTTATCTATAGGATTTTGCCTCCAATAGCAAAAATAAATACACAGCAAGAAATTCACGATGAAGATCTTAATTTTGAGTTTTTTTTTGATTTTTGGTTAATTGATTGACTTTCACTCAACCACCAGGTGGCACCACATCTCATGAGGCAGGTTTGAGCAACAAAAAAACCCCACACTAAATAACTCAATTAGTTACTTAATTTTTTCTTCAAATACATAAATAATGAAGCTAATATAAAAGTAAAGGTAAAAGAAAATGTGTAATAATTATGCAAACATACCATGACTGACTGCAGTGCCGCTCCTCTCTCTCAGTCCTATCAGGGTGAGATGATGTGCTTCAGTGTGTCTGCAGAGTCAAGGTCCACACTGGATAGAACAGCAGGGCCGGCGTTGGGTTGTGTAATAGACAACACCAGATTACACGACCTCTGCTTTTGATGGACTGCGTTCCCCTTTTACCTCAGATCCACACAGAAAACAACAACAACAACTCAGCCCAAAGGTTAGACTGAGCCGATTGCTCTCTGCGTTCGATACTGGAGGGAAATCATTGAACCACCTGGAGAGCACGTTTAAATAGCAGAAGGAGGAGTCAAAGTCCACCAAGAGCAAAATCTTTACTAGAGGTGTGACTCTGATCAATATCATGTGACTTAAGAAGCAAAGGCCTGTCTGAGGGTATTCACTGTAGATTTATTTGTATTAGATTATTCAATCATTCAGGCAGCATGATAATCCGATCAAAGACATAATAGGGAACAGTACACACAATGTTAATATGATGCTGTCAGTGGTATAAAGCTTCATGTGCAAAACATTTACTGTAGTGACAATAACAAACAAAGTGATCTTCATATTAGCTCTTTTTCCCTTTATTCAGTAACTGAGTTTTGACGGAAACTACTGGGAAGATATTTTGAGTTTGGGGCCACTAAAGAAGAAGAGAAGTCTGTCCGCGATGCAGGACGGCAAGTACGACATAGGCAGCCACAAGAACTTTGCGTCCCATCCAGGGGAGTAGCGGGCACGAGGGTGAACGGCAGAGATGCCGTGCTCCATACAGCTGACCACCTTCATCAGGTTTCTGTCAGACAACATCCTGAATGTTTCACCCACCTCCGCCATAGCTGAAAGAGAAACATTACACAAGGGTGGTTAGTATACAAGGCAATGCTTTATTTCACAGGTTCATGAATTCTTAATTAAGTCCTCGTAAAAGTTCGGCACTGATCATTCTCAATCAAAGCACGAGTCACAATTTAGACACCAGCTTTCTCATTAAAGCTCCAGAACAGTTTACTCATTTTTTTTTTTTAAACCATGACTTAATCAGGTTTATAGTTAATCCTCGTTGGTACAATCCAACCTGAGGTTGTCACTTCAAGCTCTGTTCAACATATATTAACAATAGATCTAAAATCCAGTGTCAGGAGCTTGCGTCTATTTTCTCTCAAATTAGTACCAAATTATGTATTTCTTTCCAGGAAACCTTTATAAAAAAATAAATAAAAAAAAAGGTTAGTTAATTATGAAGAAACAATCCATCTATGACAATCTATTATAAACAACTGAACAGTGGCTTAAAATGAATTGGTTACTTCATTAATGAACTGAATGTCCATCTTCTTTTTTTGGGATACGTTTTAAAGCAGCTCTGAGCAAGGACAGGACGGAAACCTTTATCTAAGTGAGGCATCATGGTTGACCTGGTTGCCACTGTAGGTGTGACACGTTATTTTACAAGCTGTAATTGGTTGATCAAATAAAGAAATATACATGCACGCTTCGTAATAGGGGGCTGGAAATGCAGAGTAAAATCAATAGGCCTAATCAGAGAATTGAGTCTCTATTAAGACATAGCGTTTTATGTAATGAACATCTTTGTTGAATTAACTGGGCCACTGCGCGGTCTAAACTGTAACGTTAGTGTTTCATAACTTGCTTTCATTCAGCGATGTCTGCTTAAGAAACTCTGAAGGCTCTTAAAAGTCCTCCTCCCTACTCCTAACAGATTTTCATCAAGGAGCTCGCTTAAGGGCTGAAATGCTTTGTCAATAACTTTTTTCTTTACAAGGATCTAGTCTTCATTTTAAGGAAAAATTCTTCTATTTCATCACCAGGAGCAACTCTTAGTACGAGGAAGCTTCATGTGTACGGCCCCAGATTGTTAACAAAGACCAGCACTTATTTCTATCAGTTTAAAATCCGTCATAAGATCAGACCGTTTCTCTCAGTTAAAGATGTGGAAACTAAAGACGGAGTGTAGATAGTGTGCGAAAGCAGCAGGAGCAGTCCTCCTCACACTGCACCCACAACAAGTGTCTGTAGTGATGCAAAGTTTGGATGTTGAAGTTTGCCTGACGAAAAAACTGAAGGCTTGACCAGATCCAAGGAGTTATCAACAGAGCTGCACGTCTCATTACAGGCAATATTCTGAAGGACCAAATAAAGATTGATTAACTTCAGCTGGTACCGACAGCATAGTGGACAGAATTAAAGAAAATGCTGTTGCAGCCAGTGATGCTGCATTCAAGAGCAGCCTTACGTGCTCTTTTTGGAAATAAATGCGTCAGACTTTCAAACTGATTGATTGTGAAATAAAGTGAATACAGATGAAGAAACAAATATTGCCTCACAAACACTTTTTTACAGTTTCACTTTTACGTGATTCTTTTATATTTCACTGTTTTTTGTTGATTATTAAATTTTCCTGAGTGTTTGATTACTTCACAACCTGCAACCTTGCTTCAGGCACAATCCAGCACAATGATGAGATACTTGTTCTGTATATCAGGCTATAATAAGAAGTGCCATATAAATAAAGTTTATCGTAAAGAGACTCAGTTGATTTGCACACTGAATGCAGCACTTTTCATGGCATCCTACATGAGAACGGATGAGACAATTATTAAAGCTACCTATGAAGGATTTTGCCTCTGATGGCAAAAATAAATTAAAAGATTATATATATATATATACATATATATATATATAAAAATATAAATAACTCACATCTCTCATAGAAATCCAGTCCATAGGCATCCCTCACATCCTGCGGCAGTCTGTCCCAGAGCTTCTTCACGTTATTTTTCAACAACCCCATATCAGTCACATTTGTTTTGAAGAAGCCGGGCTCGATGCACGCCACCTTGATCCCGAATGGTGCCATGTTTATACTGAAACCCAGGAAAGATGCAAGTCAAGTCAGCACTCACAAGAACAACAATGTATGTACAGCATGAAGAGGTGATGTCTCGTCTCACCGCAGGCTGTCGTTGAAGGCCTCCACTCCGTACTTGGAGATGCAGTACGGTCCACCGAATGCGCTGATTCGCCCAAACACACTGGCGACATTCACCACTCTGCCCCTGGACTTTTTTATTAGAGGGAGGACGCTTAGTGTTACGTCGATTACGCCAAACAGGTTGACAGCCAGCATGGGCTTAAAGTCCTCTATAGTGAACCAGTCATTGGGACCAGATGGCAAGGCGACTCCAGCATTGTTCACAACACCCCACAGGCCTGGAGAAACACAACACAGGGAGATCGGAAACATAAATACTCACGTGCACTTTGCATCACCCAGAAGTAAAACACTGCTTCAGCTTATGTGCTACTTTTTATTCAGGCTAAATCATAACACTTGAGTTGGAGGAATGCTTCAATCTAATAAATCTGGTGTCTGATATTTACCGTACAGACATCAGAGTGGTATCAATTCTCATTTTCAAACTACAGGCAGCGGCTGGTTAGCTTAGCTTAGCATAAAAACCTGAAACAGAGGAACAGCTAGCCTTACTCTGTCTGAAGGTAACAAAATCTGCCAACCAGCAACTCACCAACACCCACCAATTAACATGATATATAATTTTTAGTTTACTGTGTACAAAAGACCAATCTATTTTGCACTATTTCAGTTCCCTGGAGTCTCTGCTGGTCGCCTGGAAGTGAGAGTGAAAGTGAAAAAAAAAAGGTAAGGAGCCTCCAATGATGCATTCATTCAGCACCAGGTAACATGATCACAGATTAATTTGAAACACACCAACCCGAATGGCTCTGTAAAACCACAAATTGTCATTTTTTTCATGGATGTTTGTACAGATTTAACAAAAGAGATATGCCATGTTCACTGGTGAGTTTAAGAGATGCTGGGAGATGGAATATATTACAGTTTATTACAGAGAGCCAGGGTAGCTGCTTCCCTCTGTTTCCAGTATTCATGCTAAGCTAAGCTTATTAGCTGCTGGCTGTAGCCTCGTGTTAAACGTTGCATCAATCTTCTCTTGTTTCTCTTTCATGCTGAGCGATGGATAAAATGACACTGATACCACTCTCATGTCTGTATGGTAAATATAAAGCTACCACCAGCTGGTTAGCTTAGCTTAGCACAAAGACTGGAAACAGCATGGCTCTGTCCGGAGGTGACAAAACCTGCCTACCAGCACCTCTAAAGTGAACTAATCAACATGTTAGTTGGTTTTAATGTTGGAACGTGACATGGATATATGAAATCTCATGGCTAGTCAGGTTACCAATAAAGAGATAAACAAATAGTGTAATGTTTCTCCATCAAATGAGGAAATCCACTCACCCTTCTCTCCGACCAAATCCTTGATGAAAGCTGCTGCTTGTTTGACACTTTCGGAGTCGGACACATCCAGGTGAACGGTCGTCAGTCTGTCGGAGGTCATCTTCTTCAGCTCGTCCTCACCTTTCTCAGTGTAGCAGCCTGCGATCACACGGAAGCCAAGCTGGTCCAGGTGTCTCGCGAGGAGATTACCAAACCCAGTGTCACAGCCAGTGATGTAGACATATTTATCTCCCTTGTTGGGCACTCGTTTGCTCTCCTTGAACCAGCGGTAGAGGAACCAGAGAGCCACCGGTCCCAGTATGTACAGGAACATTTTTCTAAGGAAAAGAATAAAGTTTACATTATTATTAGACTGTTGCTGCAGTAACAGAGAATGGTTGCCTAAAAATAGCTCGAGTTAAATAAGAAACAACTTACATTAACGTACAGACTTACCAATGTTCAGTAGTAAAACTGTAAAGATTTTTAAAACTTTATCAAAACTTTGGTATGAACATGCTTTCAGGAGAAATAGTGCAATCAAATGAGAACAAGACAGCCTGTCTGCCATGTGTATTTTTTCTCTTCTCTTTTACAGCTGAAATCAAAAAGCAACTAAACTTTTGCCTAAAAGCACCACAGACACATTTAACAAGGTGCAATATGTAAGAATCTTACTTTAAAACATTCAAAAATCAAGTTATCAACAGAGTTCACGTTGCGTCAAAGACGTCCATGTGTTGTGTTGCAGAGGTATCTGCACTTTGGCTAGCTTCATGGCTAACTCAGCTAACAACCTAAGAGCAGCTACAGTCATAGACAGAAAACTGTTTGCAGCCGTGAGATGTATAAGTTGAAATACAAGTTCAACAGGTGGCATGTTCTTGCATAAAGCACTTTTAATCTACATACCAGGAGAGGCTTTACTGATGCCTTTCCTTGGCTGCATTCTGATACACTGACACGTCACAACTTGATGTAGTCCTTGCTTTGTTTTTTTAATTTATCTGGAGTTCAGTTTCACCTCAAGTACTCAGGAACATCTCACCATATATCTGACAAAATAAATCTCAACAAGAGGTCTATTATTGGCTGATCACTCTGGAGCTTTAGGTTGTAACACGAGATCCTCTTCAGAAGACGGAGTGATTCTAATCTTTCTTTGACTGAGAATTTAATCTCTACCTTTCTGAACAAAGACAAACGATCAATCACCATACCAGTCAGAGGAAAATGTAAACATACTGGTAACTGGTCCATCAGCTCATAAAGATCATGTCTCAAAATGAAAAGCTCCGGAGCAGCTTCTGCTTCTGAGGTCAAGAAAGGACTCATTTCATATACTATCACATCATATAAACTCCTTCAGTACTTTTTCCCTTTGCAGTCCTGGACGTATCATCTTCACACTGATGACATTTAACACTACATCCACGGTGTGACACCTCCTGTTTGTGTCATCATTTACAATCAGAATACTTCATAGACAGCAGGTGGTTTGGAAAGCTGGTGAAAATTTCATAATCATACAAGAGCTCAGTTAAATTAGGGCAGCTGTTCTGATGATTGATTAATCATTTAAGAGTTATAAAGTAAAAAGCCAATAAATCGACAGATTCCAGCTCTTTAAACTTGATTATTTGCTGGTTTTCTTACTCTTCTGTTAAAGTAGATTTGAAACTATCAATAATCACCAAAAACATTTCAAGACATCTGTACAGAAAATCCATTATTCACCACTGATCTCTGGTTAGTTTTGCAGATTTTAAGAAGTTAGAGCTCATTGTTCTCACATAAGTGACATGTGGACCAGAGTCTGGATTGAAGTAAAAAAAAAAAAAAAAAAAAGCCAAGCAGGACTTTAACATCTTACATATTAAAGATTATTACAGAACGCATCTATATGATAAAGGTGCATCATGTTACAGAGACAAGTGTTAAACAGACGGGAACGAGATTTAGATGGTAAACGAGATTTAGATGGAACAAAGGTTAAACAAGATCAAACATCGTCAGAGAGCGACAAACAAAACACCTGATTGCTGTCTCCAGGTCAGTATATGGGTCTGTGTCGAGATGAGCAGCAGCAGGGTGTGACCGGCCAGGACAGACACCGAGACGGCGGAGATGAGGACAAAGTTTGTCTGATTTCTTTTTCTGCCTCAGTCGGTTGTCTTCCGGGAAAGTTGTGCGTCTTTTTCACTGCCTTTAACATAACACGTGTTTGGTGAGAGGGCGCCATCTGGTGGACAGGTAGTGATGATGCAGGATAGATAGATAGATAGATAGATAGATAAACTCTATTATGAATTTCACTGTTCAGTTAATTAATAACTGTTCACTGTTTATTAATTATAGCTTCATGAAACCACTCTGATGTTCTACCTGTCTATGATGACAGCAAGCATTTTGATTGGATCACGCAAGTATTGAGACAGCACGTGACAACAACTAATGGCCTCGCGGTCATTAAACCCATTTTTACAATCACTTGATGATTACATAAACGATAACATGTACACATGAATAATAATAATGTCTGTCTGACATGTTTTTTTTATTACAATAAAGTTTAATGACCTTGTTAAAAGTTCTTGAATTACATCGACTTCTCACCTACTTCTCCTTCATTACACCCAAAATCTATGAATATACAAATGTTCACATTTGACAGTATATTACAGCAAGTGGTGCTTAATTAATCAAATATTCTTATGAAGACAAATATATTGAACACATGTTCTTGTATGAAAAAGTTCAATTACCTTCTTTCCATTCTAATAATTACATCTACTCCTCCCTTCTTTAAACATAGAGAATCTGTGAATATTCAGAGTAAGCAAACTTGTACACTTCATGCAATGTTTGATGACTATTTTCCTCAGTAGAGGTCGTATACAGTGATAACACATGCACATCATGAAGCTGTTTTTTTTCCTTTTGTGTTAGGTTTTGCAGTAACTGTTGTGTATTTTCATTCTCTTGGCGGTTCATTCACAGATGGACTCTGAACCTTATCTATTGTTATAAACTTTTATCTGTACTGTTTTGGGTTATGCTGGTGATGACATCTGGCTGAAATGCGTTGTCTGCTTTTGCCCTCAATAAATAAGAAGACTGGGGCGCCCCAGTAATTCAGTTGGTAGAGTGTGTCCCACATGTACAGAGGCTGTGTCCTCACCGCTGCATCCCAAGGTTTGAATCCGACCTGTGGCCCTTTGCTGCATGTTGTCCCTCCTCTCTCTCACCCTGTTTTCTGTCAATTCTCTGTAAGCTGTTCCTTTCAATAAAGCCACGAAAAGACCAAAATAATAAGTTGCCAGAGTTTTGTTTATTCTGTTCCCCCAAACACTGCCACTGGTTAATTCTTAAAGAACTCTGTGTGAATATTCCCTTGATATAATAGATATTAATAGTTTAAGTGTTACTATAGTTCAGGCTGCACTTTGCTTTCGGCTGAACACATTCTTCAAACACTCTTAGCGCTATGTGAGGGGGGTTATTATCCCCAGGTTAATGGTGCATTCCATTTGAAAAGGAGGAATGATGATGTCGCCTCAGAAAGTCGAACACACCTGACACCCAACCCAAACCTGAAACTCCAAGATGGTTTCTCTGCACATCAACAGTTGTGAGGGCTGTGGACTGAACTGTTTATTAGCACTCCAGTCATATTTGTGTCTCATTAAATCACACACTTACACACAGTACTGTCCACTTCTACCTGTGTACTTGTTGTTTCTGTGTTGGTGTGGAAAAAAAAAATTAGATAATGCATTTTTATTAGCTGGTATCGCTTCCAGTTGCTAACCTGTCTAGAACTGGTTTTCCTGCCTGTACAGGAATGTTGCACTCGAGTGCGAAGTCACTCCCAGCTCCGTCTAAGACATCCGAGGTAAACTGAACGATCACACCACGAGAGCGCTTTCGCAACGGCACATTCCAAAGTGGGCTAACCCCAAATTTAGCCCTCAGGCTTGCTGGCCCTCCTCTGGAGCAGGTTTCCCCAGGAGATCCCTTGAAAATGAACTACACCCTGTGCTTACAGCTGTCAGTGTGAAACAGGGCTAACACAGTAACACAACATTCTCGAATGTTAACATTAGTCGTGTTACAACAGACAGTGAACCCAGGGCTAGAAGAAATGCATGTGAATCGTATAACCCCTGGCTAGTGATGTGTGTGTAAAAAGGGGCACAGTTACCCTCGGGTCAACTCTTATTCCAGGGATAAGGGAATGATCCTTGAAAGTGTTGCTAATAATATCAGCTACTGACTGTGCCTTTGTAAGACTAGTTAACTGGTCAGTACAGTCAACAAAATGACAATCAAAACAACACATGGTGTGCTACTGATATTTTCTATCTAGGCCTATGGTATCAATCTTCTCATCTACCACTCAGCAGGACAACAAATGAGTGTATTTCCCAAATTTACATAATCCTTTAATGCAACATACATTATTTAAGTACACTCATAAAATTGTGTACCATTTTGTCAGCCAAAAGTATTCAAAAAGTAGTGTATGTGTTCAATATATTTAAAGAAAAAAACGTAGGATTCACAAGCGCTTCTTTCCTTAATAGTCTACTCCTGAATACACAAAAGGCACACACATGATACACTTTCATCCAGTATCCTTGATCTTGATTCCATGTTCTCCACCCATATTTGCACACAGTTGTTCTCCATGTGTCTCTGACTAGAGTCCCTCCTCCCTGTTTATTATTAATCACCTGTGTTGTGAATAATAACCGGCTGTAAAGAAGGAGCAAATTCCTCTCTAGTACTTGTCCTGGCGGGCATTAACCCCACAAACATCTGCTTGATTACTATTATTGTGTCTCCATTTCTAATTTTAATAAACCACATATTTTAGTTCATATATTCATAGGCCTACTTCATGTACTAATGCTTGTGAAATAAGGAAACTTCACATTGTTGGGTAGAAATATTACAGTGATGCAAAGAGACATGGTAACGACGCACACGACTCATAATGATTAAAGGGGCACTTTGTAGTTTTGGATAAGAAATTCCAACTCAGAATTTTAAAATTTACAATACTAATTGGTATATAATACAAACTCAGAAGTATTTATTTTTTCCATAACTGAATAAACAGGCTGTTCTCAGAGGTAAAGAAGGTCCCCAGAACACTGTTTGAAGCTAGAAAGGTGGCAGGGTCCGCCACATATAAACAAAGTAAAACAGTGAAATGAAACTGTGTTGTCCTTTAAGGTCAGTTTGTTTATTCATTATTTGTTTATTATTACAGTAACTTTGCTTATTTAGCCTTGTAAAAATGAATAATAAACACTGAAATGTGTTTATTAATTAAAGCTTCATTAAGCCACTCTGACAATTTAGCCGTCTGATGACAGGAAGCGACCAAACTTATCACCATCTTTGACATTTATTAATTGGATTACAGATGTATCGAGACAGCACGTGACCATAACTAATGGCCTCACGGTCATTACACCCATTTTACAATCGCTTGATAAGTGATTACATAATTGTTAACATCTACACACACATTTATAACACCAAAGGATGATTTTTCTGTACCAATGTTAGTAAATTTCACATTTTGAAAAAAATCACGAGATTTGTTTTTGAAGATAACTACAGTAATAACAGTCAATGCACATTAACTCTGTTTAGCCTTTAAAAGGCAGTCTAGTCAAGGTCATAATGCTGACACAACTCTTATCAGTCTAATGGGGGAGTAGATAATGGGAGGGGACAGGCATAGGTTACCTGAAAATAAGATAGGGATTTACTCTGATGAACCTCAGTGGTGATGGTGGATAACTGAAGAAGCAGTCAA
Source organism: Pagrus major (assembly GCF_040436345.1). Classification (NCBI taxonomy): domain Eukaryota; kingdom Metazoa; phylum Chordata; class Actinopteri; order Spariformes; family Sparidae; genus Pagrus; species Pagrus major. The sequence continues at coordinate 18,485,570 of NC_133223.1, forward strand.
GGAGAAGTTGAGGTACAGTACTTTCTGCTCTTCTTCCATCATAATCTACAACATTGTGTTAAAACTCAATCAGGATTCCTTTCTAATAATTGCTGTTCTTGTCAGAAGTTATTTATTTTTTTCATGAGCAAATTTTTTTTATCTTCAAATCGACTGACTTTGTTTTTAAAAATGATCAGTGTCTAAAGTGATGGAGTTTCTTTCTTGTCAGCCAGTGACATTAAAATACATCTAAATATTGTAATACACATTTTTTTGAGGAACACATTTCAAATACACGTATGGTCTGAGAACTTGGTTCTGTTGATTTTATTTTGAAATGATGTCCCATTTCACTGCATCCCACTAATTTACATCCACATGATAATTCAGACTGTTTTAATTCACAGTTGCTGAGTGAGGACACACCTGCCTGAGTCAGGGCAGCAAACATGAAGAAATCTGTCAAATTTCCAACATCAGCCAAAGGTGAGTTATCTATGTTTATAGAAAAAAATTAAAACGTTAATAGAAGAGTTTTATTTCTTTTTTTCTTTGCTTTTAAAGCCAAGTAATTAAAGGTAACACTAAATAGTTTTCCCTCTTTTTTGGCAGATGTCGATAATGGGTAAGTTTGTATTGCAAGATTAACATTTCACACAGTATACTATGTTATGTTTGTAGTTGTTATAGAAAATTGGCTTACTTTTATTTACATGTGTTACAGAGAGAAGAAGAAAAAAGAAAAGAGGCCGAGTGTTGGATACTTTCAGCTGGTAAATACTGTTTCTTTGCTTATATGGAAAGTAACTAAATGTATCTAACATAACTTTACATTCATTTGGAAGACAAGTGAGTTACAAAAATACATTGAAACTGTGTGATATAATCTAAAAGGGTATCTATTTCCAACAAATAACTAAAGGCATGTTTAGTGTTACAGTTCAAGTGCTCCGAAATTTGTTTTTAATTTTAATTAACTGATGTACTATTAAAAAATGAGACCTAAATAAGTTGATAACAAGGGTTGATGAGATGTTATCAGAACAAGTGGGGTAACTTTTAGTAAGATGAAGATAGTCATGAGCGAGTATGCCATTAACTGTGTTTGTATCTGTATCTCAACCAACTAAATGATCCGTACTTGGAGTGGGCGTGACTTACACCAGGAAGTGGGTGGTACTTAAATTGGGAGTGGGTGGTTTTTGAATTTAAGCCTGAAATTGGTAAGGTTGATCAGAAGTTGCCATATTGATTATACATACTTAAAGAACAGCCTCATAATTGAGGCTTCAGATCGATGGTTTTAATCACAAGAGTAAGAGAGCAAGAGTAACTCTTTACATAACAAGTTTTATAATCTTGAATGAGTAAACTTTAGTCCCCTACCCAGTGTGGATTTTCCTTCGTCATGAGTACGTGCAGTACATTGACATATTTTACTAAAAACTAAATGATCTGTGTCAAATATGTGTTTCAGCTCAGTTGGTAGAGAGGTTGCAGTGTTCCTGGGTGCAAATCTGACCTGTGGCCCTATTGTTGAAAGTCACTCTGCAGCTTCAGTGACAGGAAACGGGATGAACTATCCAACAAAGCCATTAAAAAGAGGCTAAAATACTAATTATAATAAAAAAAACCCAATAACACTTATATTCCAACCCTGTATCACAACAGTTTGTGAAATAGTGTTGAAATGCAATCTATAGGGTTTGTGTTCGTGACAGTAAGCATGGGTGTCCATGTACACAAATCCTAAAGATTGAATTTTGTCTTTATTTCTCGAACTAACCAAAGTGAATCTTGTAGTTAGTCCTGGACTTTGTACACCCTCCATCAAACCTGACCACCTCCCTACGACTCTGGCAGGGTTCATAAATATAGTGTTTGATTCAGTCAAAGAATCACGGTGCAGGCATGAAAGACTGTTGTGATGATTGTGCAGATTAAGTACTTTTTAAATGTTAAGGCAATTAGGCTTGGACTTGAACTTGAACTTGTAATGGACTGTTTTCTTTTGGTTTATTGGGACTATGACTTAAGTAAAGAATCTGAGTGATTATCTTACCACTCTAGACCACTGTCTAGCAAGCTACTTTTTAAAGGAATCTAAAAAGTCCACAAATTCCTTTTTGCAGTATCGATTTGCCACCTTGAAAGACACCGTGATGATGGTAGTGGGGGGTTTGTGTGCCCTCATACACGGTGCAGCTTCACCTCTCATGCTTCTTGTGTACGGCATGATGACAGACACATTTGTGGCTTATGAGCTTGAAGTCCAAGAACTGAAAGACCCAAACAAGGAATGCAACAACAACTCCATCTATTGGATAAATGGCTCCATATTTGAGACAGCTGAAAATGAGACAGTATATTGTGGGTAAGTCATCAGTTAATTGGTGATGAGATTTGTTTAATACTGAGAAGCTGCTAATCATTTTTTTCTCTTGGCAGGGTGGATATTGAAGCACAGATGACCATGTTTGCATATTATTATATTGGAATTGGATTAGGAGTTCTGTTTGTTAGTTATTTTCAGGTAAGTATTTATGCGTGATATGTTCAGCTCTTGAACAATTAATGCTTATGACATTGGGGCACATTATATAGTCAAAGAAATTATATTGTTCTGCTCTGATTATTCTCATCGTAGATTTTCTTCTGGGTGTCAGCGGCTGCAAGACAAATTCAGAGAATAAGAAAGACTTATTTCAGAAAAGTAATGCGGATGGAGATCGGATGGTTTGACTGCAACTCTGTTGGTGAACTGAACACAAGGATATCAGAGTGAGTTGGGGCTCTTATCATCTTATATTATCGTTATCAATGCATAGATGAGATAATGTTGTACTGTTTCTGTTCCTTTGCAGTGATATCAACAAGATCAACAATGCCATTGCTGACCAGGTGTCTATCTTCATTGAGAGGATCTCTACATTTGTGTTTGGCTTCATGGTTGGATTCATTGGTGGATGGAAACTGACTTTGGTGGTCATAGCAGTGAGCCCGCTGATTGGAATAGCTGCCGGACTTATGGCCACGGTGAGGGGCGAATTGTGCAGGAATTACTGTTATTTCTTCCTGCTAGATGGGAGGACATTGCTGTTCTATGTGATATCACAATATTTTACTACATAATGTGCTGGTTTTTTGGGTCGATTTTATTTAATTACTTTGTTGTTGTTGAAGGCTGTGGCCAGGCTGACAGGACGAGAGCTAAAGGCCTACGCAAAGGCAGGGGCAGTGGCTGACGAGGTCCTGTCGTCAATCAGAACGGTAGCAGCCTTCGGTGGGGAGAACAAAGAAGCTGAAAGGTATTTAGACATTTTCTAAGATCACAAGAATTTGCATATACTGATACGTCATTACTCCATGGCTTGAAATGTAATTAAAATGTGAAATTGTACAGATATGATGGAAACCTTGCGGAAGCTCAGACCTGGGGTGTGAAAAAGGGCACCATCATAGGAATTTTTCAAGGATACCTGTGGTGCATCATTTTCCTTTGTTTTGCTCTGGCCTTTTGGTATGGATCAAAATTGGTCATCGACACAAAGGAGCTGTCTCCTGGTAGTCTCATTCAGGTATGTAAAATTAATTGTAAGAAAAAAATATTTTTTAATCTCATTCCCAACTCATCAAACGCTGTCAAGCAAGTTGGGAATCAGACTCTATACAAGTATTTGAAAGCCAGAGGCCTTTGTTTCACCGTGTGGCTGTTGTGTTTCTTTCAGGTATTCTTTGGAGTACTCATGGCAGCTATGAACCTGGGGCAGGCCTCACCCTGCCTGGAGGCCTTTGCTTCTGGCCGTGCTGCAGCAAAGACAATTTTTGACACTATTGATCGGGTAACATCAAGATACTACTTGAGACTTTATTGCAGATGGAATCCAGATTAGTTTATTTTGATTTTTAAAGAAAGAATCTTAACAATAAAATACATTTCTGTGTTGTTACGTTCACAGGAACCAGGAATTGATTGTTTCTCCGAAGAAGGTCACAAATTAGACAAAGTAAAAGGTGACATTGAGTTCCATAACGTCACTTTCTTCTACCCATCCCGGCCTGAAGTCAAGGTAAGTTTCTTCAACTAGCATTTCTTTGTGTCCATTTCATCGGAACTCCAAACTCAATTACACAACATCTCAATTTTCCAGATCTTAAATGATCTGAGCATGCAGATCAAATCAGGAGAAACTACTGCTTTTGTGGGGCCGAGCGGATCTGGAAAGAGCACGACCATCCAGCTCATCCAAAGGTTTTATGACCCAAAGGAAGGAACGGTAACAATCTGAGTAACTGCAGCGACACGCAGGACAGATCAATGGAAAGTCTGAATACCTCAGTGTAATCGCACATTAACTATAATTCTCATTCTATAGGTGACTTTAGACGGCCATGACATTCGTACTTTAAACATCCAGTGGCTCAGATCTCTCATCGGTGTTGTTGAGCAGGAGCCAACGCTGTTTGCTACAACCATTGCAGAAAACATCCGGTTTGGTCGACCTGGAGTAACCATGGAAGACATCATCCAGGCAACAAAAGAGGCTAATGCCTATAATTTTATTATGGACCTGCCACAGGTATGCTTATATATTTTAATGATAATATGCAAGAATTGCTGTACATTCAGCAGTTTTCCAGTCATATATGTGAATTTGTGTTAATAATTTATGTTGCCACGTATCCACCAGAAATTCGATACTCTGGTGGGAGAAGGTGGAGGACAGATGAGTGGAGGACAGAAGCAAAGGATTGCCATTGCTCGAGCTCTGATCCGAAACCCCAGGATCCTGCTGCTGGATATGGCCACATCTGCCTTAGACAATGAGAGTGAAGCTGTTGTCCAGGAGGCGCTGGATAAGGTGAGCCACTCTCTGCCCATAGATTACATAATTGAAGGAACTTCAATCATTAACATCAGCAACATGTCATGTTTTGTTGAATGGCAGCCTAATAACTGGTATGTGTGCAGGTACGCACGGGCAGGACAACAATTTCTATAGCCCATCGCCTCTCCACAATAAGAAATGCAGATGTCATCATTGGTTTTGAGCATGGACAGGCTGTGGAGAAGGGAACACACAGTGAGCTGATCGAAAGACAAGGAGTCTACTTTACTCTGGTCACCCTGCAGAATCAAGGCACATCCAACACAACTAAAGGTAGGATATGCAGGGCTACTTATATTGGAGTAGGGCTACAATTACTGTACTTTCAGTACAGCAAGCATGCCAAGACCCGTTCATAGGCCAGGTGAGCTGTCAGTAAGGCAGGCTGCAGGTATCACAGGACCTCAGGGACCAAGACAGCAGGGACAACAACTTGAGTGCCAGTAGCAATCAGAAAACTCCAATGTGCTGAACCAGGTGGCCCCTTGCTAAGGTGTCCAGTGTATCATCCACATGCGGCAGTGGATGAGAGAGCACTTTGGCTCATGTTGGAAGTTCCTCTGCTCCATTGTTAATGTTATTAATTACACCTGTGCTTATGCTGTAATGACAAAATGAATATGTTAGTTGTGAAAAAGGCCTACAGATTGTTCTAGAAGTAAAAACTTCACCCTGTAACCACAAATTAAAACTAGAAATACAATGGATAATTGGCTGAAACAGCACACTTCAAAGTGCTCAGCAGGAGTGGGGAATGGGCAATCCTATACAGTGTTTTAAGGTCTTTTTGTGTCTGTTTAAGACCAACAAAAGCTTCAATATATGTATTAAATCTGTATTCTTTTTTTTCTGCCAGATGTGATCAGTGAAGGTCAAGAAGATTTTGATATAAAATCAAGGAGTTGGAGTTTTGGAAGCTGCATCTCTAGTAAAAGGTACGGTAAATCCAACTCAAAAAGATTATATCAGAAGAGAATGTAAAAACAGATATCATTATACCACAATAAAATAATTTGATGTTCTCCATATTTCTCCTGCAGGAGTTCTGTTCGACTGCGATCTCTGAGCAAATTGTCAAGTTATTCTGTCACACCATCAGACATCATCAGCGTCACACCAGTAAAGAACTGAGATTCACTTTTATGCACTGTAATATATTAACTTTATGACAAACTTTCCTGTGGAAATTAAAAGCGCTAATGCCATTCTTTAACAGAAACATGAAGTTGATCCAGATGAACATGTAGAGCCTGCTCCAGTAGCACGTATCCTTAAGTACAACCAACCAGAATGGCCCTACATGCTGCTGGGCTCGCTGGGAGCTGCTGTCAATGGCTCTGTCAACCCCATCTATGCTATCCTGTTCAGCCAAATCCTTGGGGTGAGGGCTGCAAATTTCAAAACTCATTACTCTTAGTCTGATGTACTTTAATGAAGTGGAAATGACTTATGTGATCTTTGTATCTGCAGACTTTTGCCATTCCTGACTTGAACGAACAGAGGGAGCAGATCAATGGGATATGTCTTCTGTTTTGCATTGTGGCTGTCGCTAGTTTCTTCTCCCAGTTTTTACAGGTTTGATTTAGAATTTGCCACGTAATCAAGACATTTAGAGTAAACATCTCTTTGTCAACTTGATATGGAAATGTCAAGCATGGTTGAATGTTGCAGGGATTTGCTTTTGCCAAGTCTGGAGAGCTGCTGACCCGCCGTCTAAGGAAACTGGGCTTCCAGGCCATGTTGAGACAGGAGATTGGCTGGTTTGATGATCCCAGAAACAGCCCTGGAGCTTTGACCACCAGACTGGCCACTGATGCATCAATGGTCCAGGGGGTAAGTGATGGAGATTTACAGGCCTGTGTCCATATCTGAGATTGTTCATCACACAAAAAAGCATAGGTTTGGTTTTGCAATTGCAACATTGTTTTGAATGTGACTGGTCTTGTTGTGCAGGCAACAGGATCTCAGATCGGCATGATCGTTAACTCATTGACCAACATTGGAGCGTCTTTCATCATTGCTTTCTACTTCAGTTGGAAGTTAACTCTGGTCATTATGTGCTTCCTGCCACTCATCGGGCTGTCCGGGGTGTTCCAAGCCAAAATGCTCACAGGGTTTGAAAATCAGGATAAAAAAGCCATGGAAGAGGCAGGTCAGGTAAGCTTCACAGAACATTGGCTCTGCATATTTCTTCAAGGAAACCAAAGACTACGGTATAATATGATCATAACTTTCACCCACAGGTATCCAGTGAGGCTCTTGCCAACATCAGGACGATTGCAGGCTTGGCCAAAGAGAGCTCATTTGTGGAGTCATATGAACAGAAACTTGAGCTTCCATATAAATCGGCCAAGAAGAGAGCCAACATTTATGGGCTCTGTTTTGGTTTTGCCCAGTGTGTCATCTTCATGGCATATGCTGCTTCATTTAGATATGGAGGCTATCTGGTTAGCTCTGAGGGGTTACAATACATGTTTGTTTTCAGGTTGGTAAAATTAGTTCTTTCAATGGAGCCTTTGTGTTTTTCAGAGCCTGTATTAAAACACACTCATATGTTGTTTCTACAGAGTGATTTCAGCTGTAGTGATCAGTGGGACAGCACTGGGCAGAGCTTCCTCCTTCACTCCAGATTACGCCAAAGCCAAGACTGCTGCTGCTCAGTTTTTCAAACTTTTGGACCGTGTGCCAAAAATCAGCATGAGCCACACAGATGGAGAGAAATGGGTTGGTGAATTTGTCAATAAGATACAATATATCATACATATCTAACAAGATGTCATTTTGTCATGTTGTGTCAAATGTTTAAGCCTAGTTGTCCGTCTTTAGGATAAATTCAGAGGTGAAATAAAGTTCATCAACTGCAAGTTCACCTATCCAACTCGGCCAGATATCCAGGTGTTGAACGACCTAGTTGTGTCTGTGAAGCCTGGTCAGACTTTGGCATTTGTTGGGAGCAGCGGCTGTGGGAAAAGCACCAGTGTTCAACTGTTGGAAAGGTTCTATGACCCCGATGAAGGGCAAGTGGTATGTCGACTGATTTCGACATTCATTTCACTCATCACAAAATGAGTTTAATCTCTTCCAAAGCCATCAACTCTGTTTTAATTATGTCATCCTTTTTTTTTCAGTTGATTGATGGCCGCCCATCTCATAGAGTCAATGTGCCCTTCCTAAGATCTCAGATTGGCATAGTGTCCCAGGAGCCAGTGTTGTTTGACTGCAGCATAGCAGAGAATATTCAGTATGGTGTTAACACACGCAGTGTTAGCATGGAAGAGATTGTTGAGTCTGCTAAGAAAGCCTACCTTCATGATTTTGTCATGACACTACCAAATGTGAGTAGAAACACTTAAAGGTCATATCTGTAAGAAAAGTTGATTTTTGAGTCTCATTCCCAACTCGTCAAATACTGATGCTTCGAGATTGTAGGCTGAGTCGGCCACCATCCCCTAGCGTCAGTTTCTGACTTCAAATATGAGGCCTTCCCTAACTTTCTCAAATGCCTACAATAGCATTTGGACTGATTCCTCTGCAAAGGTGAATTTTAATATCAGATCCAAAAATGAAAAACCATTCCAGATATAAACAATGTCATTTTGATTGATCCATAATACATTGTGACTTCTATCAGTAGTATCGTTACGGATATCCAAATAATGACTAGTAAATTGCAATTTCAGCTTTCTACTAGTCTGGAATTATGACTAAATACAATGCAACACAAACTCCAAAGTCAAAGCTAACATTACTGCAAAGCATGTGAAATATCTTGTGATATTGGGGTTATAGCTGGGGTTAGCTAACATTAGCCTGCTTGATAATGTGGACGAATTACTAGCTAGCCAACTGGCATCTTGAGTGTATAATGCCCACAAATTCATCAAGACTCCTTGATCTGATCTGGCTTGTAAATTGGCAAGCTTGCTTTTCTCAAATTACTTTTCAGCAAACATAACAAAGCAACCAACACCAAAACCATACAGCATAGCTAATACAGCTAGCTGGAGAACAACTGTTACATCTCTACTTAGCCTAATGTCTGGACTGGCCTATACAGTATATGCAGACTTCCTCAGTGTGACTTCATCAGTTTTGTCATCATAAACAATGTTTAAATCAAATAATCAGTCATACTGAAACTAAAGTTGTAAATATTGTAATAATAGAAATAATTTTTTGCTTTCTCCACTTCTCTCAATACATTTACAAATTTTAAGAAATATGAGACTCAGGTTGGTGCCCAGGGGTCTCAGCTGTCAAGGGGACAAAAACAACGCATTGCCATTGCCCGAGCCATTGTCAGAAACCCCAAGATCCTACTACTAGATGAAGCTACCTCTGCCCTGGACACAGAAAGTGAAAAGGTATAACATTTGTAATCACTAAAAACATTATGAACATAAAGCCAGGTATTCATCTCCATGAGTACATCTTTTCAACTCCACATATTTAAATGATACACCAAGCTTTAAGAGTGGTGTGCACCACTGTGTTTTCAAGTGGGTTCCTGATAGAGCTCTGTTTTCCTGCAGACCGTCCAGTCTGCGCTGGATGAGGCCAGAAAAGGACGAACCTGCATCGTAATCGCTCACCGGCTCTCTACTATCCAAACTGCTGACATCATAGCGGTGATGTCAAATGGAACTGTCATAGAGCAAGGCACACATGTTGAACTCATGGCCAAGAGAGGCGCCTATTATAAACTGGTCACAACAGGCGCACCTATCAGCTAGGCCCCTTCAGTCACATGTGATGAAAACAATTCAACATTCCTCTTATGAGGACATAAGGAAGAAAAACCATTTGACTGAATATGTTTTCATCCTGTGCTGTCTGACAAATTCTTTGGTAAGGTACTGACATTAGATTTATGCGATACCATCAGAGATTACACAGAAACCATATAATGACTTTCTTCATCTGGCCTATGCAGCGTAGAGTAGAAATGGTCATCTTTTAGTTTGAAAATCAGTTTAAGTGATTATTTTGTTTGTTAATGATTTTAAAGATAAAACTATTTATTGAATATTTATTTGATTTTGAGTAGTTTCTTTTTATAAACATTTGTATTTGTTCCATTAACCAGTTATGACGTATGACCTATGACACATTTTATTCTATTATATTTCTTTATGTTGCTGTGCTGGCACCAGCACAAACACCTACTTGATCAATAAAATCGGATTCTGTAAAGTTATTTTCTCGTCTTGATGCAGTAGTAATCAGTAATGCCGTACTTACCCCAAAGTTTTCTCTGTTTTCTCTGTAACGCTAACCTACAACTCAATTAAAAAAAAAATAGCCAAATATGTCTGCTTTTTTCTGATGTAAGCTATTCTTCTTCTTCTTCTTCTTCTTCTTCTTCTTCTTCTTCTTCTTCTTCTTCTTCTTCTTATTATTATTATTATTATTATTATCATTATTATTATTATTACTATTATAATGTTAGCTAAATAACATTAACATTTCAACACAACCCATTAAAGATGACCAATACGTCTAAGTTAACTTTGTGCACAAACATGAGTTGACTTATGCAGTTTATTAAATTGGTTACATTTAATTTGAGTGGTTAAAATTGTTGGTGGTTAAAAAATGCAGTCCAGCCAAGTCCTGCTCTCAGAGTTCCCTTTAATGCTGTAAGGCTATTTCTTTTTTTTTTTTTTTTACCACATGTCCTAAGGACACACACAGAATTAAAACACAAAAAGTAATATATTTAACCAAATACCTAACTGAACACCTTATCATGAGATGTACTATAAGGACTGCCTTGAAAGGTAGTCTTTCATTTACTTAAAAGCCCAGCTCTCCATGCCAGACAACCGTGTACTCTGCGAGATGCAGTTGAATCAGTTGTCAGTGTTATCACAGTGTGTCACAGTGTGCTCCTCTTTCCTGTGGTAATCAGTCACCTGTGGTTTGAATAATAACCGGCTGTAAAGAAGGAGCAAATTCCTCTCTACTTGTTCTGGTAGGTATTAACCTCCCAAACATCTGCTTGTTTACTATTACTATTTCTCTTTTTCCAATATTAATAAACCACGAATATTCATACTTTATATAATAACACTAAATAACTCCATTGGGAAGTTGAAAATAACAGTGACAGAAAGAGACAACTGGATGATAGATCTAATAGATCAATGATGCACAAAACTCATTGAAGTATGTTCATCTGAAATAAAAATTAACCCTTAGATAGATGAAATTTGAATATAAAGTGTACCAAGGAGCTACAACAATAACTATTTGGCTTTTAGTATTGTAAAAATGAAGAAATGTTCACTAAAATGTGTTTATCAATTATAGTTTTTATAAAGCCATATGACTTTTTGTGAACAGATACGGACCAAATCACTGTCCATGACATTTTAATTGGATTACGTATGTATTAAGACAGCACGTGACCATAGCGAATGGCCTTACGGTCATTAAACCCATTTAACAATCACTTGACGGGTGCAAATAATAACATGTAAACACATTAATACCTTGGGATGCTTTATCTATAATCAAACACTGTTAGTATATTTCACTACAGTAATAGCAGTCAATGCACGCTTAACTCATCAAGGGCGGTACATTCATAACGCTGACACAACCCTTATCAGTCAAGTAGTGTTATAGATAATGGGAAAGGTCAAGCATAGGTTAATGTAAAAACAAGATAGGAATTTACTATGATGAGCCTCAGTGTTGCTGATAGATTTCTGGATAAACATTTAGTGAAAAGTCCAAATACAGTAGCCTACGTTTGCCCTTCTTCCACCAAAATTGAAGATTGATTTAATTGTCATTGTACAATACAAGACTGTATATCAAAACTTAAGTTAGTAGTAGTAGTAGTAGTAGTAATAGTGGTAGCAGTTACCTATGCTACACACAAAAAACAATAACTACATAGTGGTCTCTGTGGGATTGAGGCTCAACGGTATTTACTAATGGTTGGACACTTTTTATCAGCTAGGAGTATGTAGGCAGCAGAAGCAGGGAAATATGGTCTGATCAACCAAAATGAGGGGTTTGTAGCTGCCAGGAAAAGACATATAAACATGCATTATAGTCAGAAGCTATGTCATTTTAACATGAGCAAAATATTTTTTCATCAAATCAACTCACTATGTTTTTTAAAAATGCTCAGTGTCTTAAAAGATGGAGCTCTTTACAGAATATGTCATGCTTTCCTTGTCAGCCAAAGTCATTAAACTTTACATTGACTGGCATCAGTAAATGCTGACTTATTTTAATATATTTTCTAAACTTCTGTTGATGATTAAAAGAATGAGTGCCTGAGAGCTGGGTAACCCATTTAACTGCGTGGATCCCACTGACTAACACAGATTTTCTTTTATCCCACAGTTGCCAAGTGAGGACGCACCAACCTGAGTCAGAGCAGCAAACATGAAGAAATCAGTCAAATTTACATCAACTCCAGCTGAAGGTGAGTGATCTATTTTTGTTGCACAAAATGGAAACAATTATAAGAGCCATAAGTTGTGAAAGCCAAGTAATTACAGGTAACTCTAATAGTTTTCCCTCTTTTTTGACAGACATTGAGCATGGGTAAGTTTGTATTTTAAGCTAGATTAGTACTATGTTTCAGACAACAATGTTTGTAGGTGTTATGGAAAATTCCTGTGACTTACTAGAATGTACATGTGTTACAGAGATGAGAAGAAAAAAGAAAAAACACAGAGTGTTGAATACTTTCAGCTGGTAAATATTGTGTCTTCACTAATATGGAAAGTGTGTTGGTCAGTTTATTTTACATTACTTCACATTCATTTAGAAGACGCTTTTGAGAGTTACTTACATCTGTTCAGTAATTATTTTTTAAAAAGACATAAAGAAGTGCTAGCAATGATTGATGAGATATAATCCAAACAAGGGTTTTTTTTTACTGTTAGGTAAAAAAGAAAATCCAATATCCAATGTATAAATATATGTAAAATTTGTTATATTGTAATATATCAGTTACAGGGGATTGAGTACTTTCGAATATAATGTGATTGATGTAGTTTTACTTTTAAAAGACCACTGTCCTTTTCTTATCTTTTCGGTTTGATCATTAAAAATCAAAAATCAAATAAAAAAGGGGCGCAAGCTACTTTTTAAAGGAATCTAAAAAGTCCACAAATTCCTTTTTGCAGTATCGATTTGCCACCTTGAAAGACACCGTGATGATGGTAGTGGGGGGTTTGTGTGCCCTCGTACACGGTGCAGCTTCAACTCTCATGCTTCTTGTGTACGGCATGATGACAGACACATTTGTGGCTTATGAGCTTGAAGTCCAAGAACTGAAAGACCCAAACAAGGAATGCAACAACAACTCCATCTATTGGATAAATGGCTCCATATTTGAGACAGCTGAAAATGAGACAGTGTACTGTGGGTAAGTCATCAGTTCATTGTTGATGAGATTTGTGTAATACTGAGAAGCTGCTAATCATTTTTTTCTCTTGGCAGGGTGGATATTGAAGCACAGATGACCATGTTTGCATATTATTATATTGGAATTGGATTAGGAGTTCTGTTTGTTAGTTATTTTCAGGTAAGTATTTATGCGTGATATGTTCAGCTCTTGAACAATTAATGCTTATGACATTGGGACATTATATCAATTCTCATTATTTACTGATTATTCACACTGTAGATTTTCTTCTGGGTGTCAGCGGCTGCAAGACAAATTCAGAGAATAAGAAAGACTTATTTCAGAAAAGTAATGCAGATGGAGATCGGATGGTTTGACTGCAACTCTGTTGGTGAACTGAACACAAGGATATCAGAGTGAGTTGGGGCTCTTATCATCTTATATTATCGTTATCGATGCATAGATGAGATAATGTTGTACTGTTTCTGTTCCTTTGCAGTGATATCAACAAGATCAACAATGCCATTGCTGACCAGGTGTCCATGTTCATTGAGAGGATCTCTACATTTGTGTTTGGCTTCATGGTTGGATTCATTGGTGGATGGAAGCTGACTTTGGTGGTCATATCAGTGAGCCCGCTGATTGGAATAGCTGCCGGACTTATGGCCACGGTGAGGGGCAAATTGTGCAGGAATTACTGTTATTTCTTCCTGCTAGATGGGAGGACATTGCTGCTCCATGTGATATTATAGAGTTTGACTAAATACTTTTTTTATTTGATCACTTTGTTGTTGTTGAAGGCTGTGGCCAGGCTGACAGGGAGAGAGCTAAAGGCCTACGCAAAGGCAGGGGCAGTGGCCGACGAGGTCCTGTCGTCAATCAGAACGGTAGCAGCCTTCGGTGGGGAGAACAAAGAAGCTGAAAGGTATTTAGACATTTTCTAAGATCACAAGATGTGGTTCGGCTTTGCAAATAATGATGAGCCATTACTCCATGATTTGAAATTGACTGTAAATGTGAAATTTCTACAGATATGATGGAAACCTTGCGGAAGCTCAGACCTGGGGTGTGAAAAAGGGCACCATCATAGGAATTTTTGAGGGATACCTGTGGTGCATCATTTTCTTTTTTTTCGCTTTGACCTTTTGGTATGGATCAAAATTGGTCATCGACACCAAGGAACTGTCTGCCGGTAGTCTCATTCAGGTATTTAAATTAAATGCATTTAGCTCCTGATACTCTATATAGGTATTTGAAAGCCAGAAGCCTTTGTTTCACCATGTGGCTGTTGTGTTTCTTTCAGGTATTCTTTGCAGTACTCATAGCAGCTATGAACCTGGGCCAGGCCTCACCCTGCCTGGAGGCCTTTGCTTCTGGCCGTGCTGCAGCAAAGACCATTTTTGACACTATTGATCGGGTAATATAAAGATGCTACTTGAGACTTTATTGCAGATGGAATCCAGATTAGTTTATTTTGATTTTTAAAGAAAGAATCTTAACAATAAAATACATTTCTGTGTTGTTATGTTCACAGGAACCTGGAATTGATTGTTTCTCCAAAGAAGGTCACAAATTAGACAAAGTAAAAGGTGACATTGAGTTTCATAACGTCACTTTCTTCTACCCATCCCGGCCTGAAGTCAAGGTAAATTTCTTCAACTAGCATTTATTTGTGTCCATTTCTCAGTTCTCCAAAGTCAGCCACACAACATCTAACTTTTTCCAGATCTTAAATGATCTGAGCATGCAGATCAAATCAGGAGAAACTACTGCTTTTGTGGGGCCGAGCGGATCTGGAAAGAGCACGACCATCCAGCTCATCCAAAGGTTTTATGACTTAAAGGAAGGAACGGTAACAATCTGAGTAACTGCAGCGACACACAGTACAGATCAATGGAAAGTCTGAATACCTCAGTGTAATCGCACATTAACTATAATTCTCATTCTATAGGTGACTTTAGACGGCCATGACATTCGTACTTTAAACATCCAGTGGCTCAGATCTCTCATCGGTGTTGTTGAGCAGGAGCCAACGCTGTTTGCTACAACCATTGCAGAAAACATCCGGTTTGGTCGACCTGGAGTAACCATGGAAGACATCATCCAGGCAACAAAAGAGGCTAATGCCTATAATTTTATTATGGACCTGCCACAGGTATGCTTATATATTTTAATGATAATATGCAAGAATTGCTGTACATTCAGCAGTTTTCCAGTCATATATGTGAATTTGTGTTAATAATTTATCCTGAGCTAAAAAGGAACATGTTGCCACGTATCCACCAGAAATTCGATACTCTGGTGGGAGAAGGTGGAGGACAGATGAGTGGAGGACAGAAGCAGAGGATTGCCATTGCTCGAGCTCTGATCCGAAACCCCAGGATCCTGCTGCTGGATATGGCCACATCTGCCTTAGACAATGAGACCGAAGCTGTTGTCCAGGAGGCGCTGGATAAGGTGAGCCACTCTCTGCCCATAGATTACATAATTGAAGGAACTTTTATAATTAACATCAGCAACATGTCATGTTTTGTCAAATGAAGGCCTAATAACTGGTATGTGTGCAGGTACGCACGGGCAGGACAACAATTTCTGTTGCCCATCGTCTCTCCACAATAAGAAATGCAGATGTCATCATTGGTTTTGAGCATGGACAGGCTGTGGAGAAGGGAACACACAGTGAGCTGATCGAAAGACAAGGAGTCTACTTTACTCTGGTCACCCTGCAGAATCAAGGCACATCCAACACAACTAAAGGTAGGATGTGCAGGGCTGCTGAGAGGGTGACAACAAATAATCATTATAGATAATCCAGATAAAAACAAAATAAAACTCACCAAAACCACTGCTCCAACAAATCACCTTTGGTTTGGTCGAAACAAATCCTTAATTGGCAGAGTTAGATGTGAAAATATTCAAAAAAATCACCTCAGCACTGTGTTCCCTGTCATCATTTGTCTCTAAGACTGTAAAATTGTTTTTAAATCAGACACTCCACAAAATGAGAAAACAAGGACTATGCGCACACCGTAATAAACTAGGAACTTTCAAACGTACTGATAGATTAGGTATGATGAGGAAAGAAGGGTAAGGAAAACACAATATTATATCTGCTAGGAAAGACATGATTAAAAGTATGCAATCTTCTAACTAATAACTTCAGAATAGCAGGATTTACAGAGGGAATTTAGTTTGTCTTTTCTGCCAAGCTGCTAAACTTCAGTATGTAGTGGTAATACACCTAGCTGGTTTGCCAACCACGTTTAAGACTCAAAGAAGGTAAAGCTCAAAGAAAGAGTAAACTTGTTGTCACATGAAAGTACAGTTCACTTCATGTTCCTCTGAACAGAAGCCCTGCTGTGTTTTTAGCTACGTTAGCGTTTAGTCCCATTAGCCAAACACACAACAGGACTGCTGCCCACTTGTTGTAAGCTTACTAGCTACATCAACATTATCAGGGAAAACCTACCATGCCAGAGTTTACTGTGTCCTTTCAGATTTTAACAAGTCATGTTTTTCTTAGGTCTCCTGTTGAGTAGCCAGCCAGTGATTGTAACTAGTTCTGACACGGTGCTATGTAGAGAGAGATATCTATATTAACGGTATGAGAAGAGGCACGCCCTTGTAGTGGTTCAGTTTGTTATTTGCTAAGCAGTAGTCACACATGCTGTACAGAAATGACTTACTCTTCTTTCACATAACTGGAAAGGTGATGGCTATTTGGTGTTTGTGAGGTATAATGTGTGAGACAATGTAGATCACAGACAAGTTTTACACAAAACCAAATGATACTACTATCTTTACAACAAACTGTGACTTTCTGGACTTGCAGAATTACATTTTAAATTGACAAAAATGTCATTCATGGCACAATTCAAACAGGATCAAATCATTATTTGTCTCTCGCTATTCACTACCACACATATTTTTTCATAAATAAGTTCCCATGGGTACACTGGAAGGGGTATGACTTCAGCTCTCTATAGAGTGTTTGAAGGTCCTTTCTGTGTCTCTTAAAGAGCAACAGAAGCTTTAATATTTGCATTAAAGCTGTATTGGTTTGTTATTTCATTATGCCAGATGTGACCAGGGAAGGTCATGAAGACCTTGATCTAAAATCGAGTTCTAGTCATGGACACTGCACATCCAGTAAAAGGTACAGTAAATCCATCTCAGAAAGATCAGAAAAGAATGTAAAAACAGATACCACCATACCATTATATATGTTCTCTATATTTCTCCTGCAGGAGTTCTGTTCGACTGCGATCTCTGAGCAAACTGTCAAGTTATTCTGTCACACTGTCAGAAAGCCTCAAGATCACACCAGAAAATGTACTGAGGTTCTCTTTAGTGTGGTGTGATATATTTACTTTTTTTACAAGATATCCTGTGGAAATTAATAGTGCCAATGCCATTCTTTAACAGAAACATGAGGTTGATCCAGATGAACGTGTAGAGCCTGCTCCAGTAGCACGTATCCTTAAGTACAACCAACCAGAATGGCCCTACATGCTGCTGGGCTTGCTGGGAGCTGCTGTCAATGGCTCTGTCAACCCCATCTATTCTATCCTGTTCAGCCAAGTCCTTGGGGTGAGGGCTGCATATTTCAAAACTCATTACTTGTGGTCTGATGTACTTTAATGAAGTGGAAATGACTTATGTGATCTTTGTATCTGCAGACTTTTGCCATTCCTGACTTGAGCGAACAGAGGGAGCAGATCAATGGGATATGTCTTCTGTTTTGCATTGTGGCTGTTGCTAGTTTCTTCTCCCAGTTTTTACAGGTTTGATTTAGAATTTGCCACGTAATCAAGACATTTAGAGTAAACATCTCTTTGTCAACTTGATATGGAAATGTCAAGCATGGTTGAATGTTCCAGGGATTTGCTTTTGCCAAGTCTGGAGAGCTGCTGACCCGCCGTCTAAGGAAACTGGGCTTCCAGGCCATGTTGAGACAGGAGATTGGCTGGTTTGATGATCCCAGAAACAGCCTTGGAGCTTTGACCACCAGACTGGCCACGGATGCATCAATGGTCCAGGGGGTAAGTGATGGATTTACAGGCCATATTCAACATTATTTTTTCACACAAAAAGCATAAAAAGCAATTGCAACGTTGTTTTGAATGTGACTGGTCTTGTTGTGCAGGCAACAGGATCTCAGATCGGCATGATCGTTAACTCATTGACCAACATTGGAGCGTCTTTCGTCATTGCTTTCTACTTCAGTTGGAAGTTAACTCTGGTCATTATGTGCTTCCTGCCACTCATCGGGCTGTCCGGGGTGTTCCAAGCCAAAATGCTCACAGGGTTTGAAAATCAAGATAAAAAAGCCATGGAAGAGGCAGGTCAGGTAAGCCTCACAGAACATTGGCCCTGCATATTTCTTTGAGAAACCAAAGACTACAATATAAGATCTGAACTTTCACCCAAAGGTATCCAGTGAGGCTCTCGCCAACATCAGGACGATTGCAGGCTTGGCCAAAGAGAGCTCATTTGTGGAGTCATATGAGCAGAAACTCGAGCTTCCATATAAATCGGCCAAGAAGAGAGCCCACATTTATGGGCTCTGTTTTGGTTTTGCCAAGTGTGTCATCTTCATGGCATATGCTGCTTCATTTAGATATGGAGGCTATCTGGTTAGCTCTGAGGGGTTACAATACATGTTTGTTTTCAGGTTGGTAAAATTAGTTCTTTCAATGGAGCCTTTGTGTTTTTTAGAGCCTATATTAAAAAGTATTTTTATATTTTTGTGATATGATCACCAAAAATCAACCAAGTGTTCATATGTTGTTTCTACAGAGTGATTTCAGCTGTAGTGATCAGTGGGACGGCACTGGGCAGAGTTTCCTCCTTCACTCCAGATTATGCCAGAGCCAAGACTGCTGCTGCTCAGTTTTTCAAACTTTTGGACCATGTGCCAAAAATCAGCATGAGCCACACAGATGGAGAGAAATGGGTTGGTAAATTTGTTAATAAGATACAATTATATCTAATAAGATGTAATTTTGTCATGTTGTTACTTTTAAATGTTTAAGCCTAGTTGTCCATCTTTAGGATAACTTCAGAGGTGAAATAGAGTTCTTCAATTGTAAGTTCACCTATCCAACTCGGCCAGATATCCAGGTGTTGAACGACCTAGTTGTGTCTGTGAAGCCTGGTCAGACTTTGGCATTTGTTGGGAGCAGCGGCTGTGGGAAAAGCACCAGTGTTCAACTGTTGGAAAGGTTCTATGACCCCGATGAAGGGCAAGTGGTATGTCGACTGATTTAGACATTCATTTAACTCGTCACAAAATGAGTTTAATCTCTTCAAAAGGCAGCAACTCTGTTTTAATAATGTCATCCTTTTTTTTTCAGTTGATTGATGGCCGCCCATCTCATAGAGTCAATGTGCCCTTCCTAAGATCTCAGATTGGCATAGTGTCCCAGGAGCCAGTGTTGTTTGACTGCAGCATAGCGGAAAATATTCAGTATGGAGATAACACACGCAGTGTCAGCATGGAAGAGATTGTTGAGTCTGCTAGGAAAGCCTACCTTCATGATTTTGTCATGACACTACCAGAAGTGAGTAAATACAACTTTACCTGTATTGCAATTGCAAATCTTGCATATTAGTCTTGTACTGTATGCCATTCTTTTACGGGAAAACAATTAAAATGACCAGCCTTCTTGAAGTCCTGGCATCCTGGAAGAGGACTTCAACTCTCACGTGGGCAACCCAAGCGATGCTTTGTTGTTGGACTGTTGTGCTAGTCATAGATTGACAATAATGAACACCATGTTCGAGCGTAAGGTGGTTTATAAGTGTACTTGGTACCAGGCCAGCTTAGGCCAAAGGTCGATGATCAACTATGTGGTTGTATCATCGGATCTGCGGCCGTATGTCTTGGACACTCGGGTGAAGAAAAGAGCAGAGCTGTCAATTGATCATCACCTGATGGTGGCAACCTAAGAACCTGCTGGTGGACACCATCGGTGAGGGAGGCTGTCAAACTGAAGAAGGAGACCTTTTGGGCTTGTTTGGCCCAGAGGTTTCCTGAAGCAGCAGACAGGTACTGGGAGGCCAGAAGGGCTTCAGCTTCAGCAGTCGCTAAATCAAAAAATAGGGTGTGTGAGGAGTTCGGGGAGGCTATGGAGAACGACTTTTGGTCGGCCTCAAGGAAGTTCTGGCAAACTATCAGGTGACTCAGAAATCGGAAAAGCGGGGCTAAGCCCAGGCTGTGCTCAGTCGGAGAAGAGAACTGTTGACTCAGACAGGGGATATCGTTGGGCAGTGAAAGTAGCACTTTAACGCACTCCTGAACTCAACTAACATATTCTCTGCAGAGGAGTCTGAAGACTCAGGGAAACGTCCCTATCCCTGGCAGAGGTCGCTGAGGTAGTCAAGAAGCTCCCTAGTGACAAAGGGTGGATGAGATTCACCCTGAGATGCTGAAGGCACTGGACATTGTTGGGTTGTCTTGGGTGACACACCTTTTCAGTAGCCATGTTAAAAAATCCCAAGAATCAAAATGCGAAACTGTTTTGAGTGAATGAACTAGGCTACATAAAGTGTAATTTCGTCAGCGGATGACGTGGTGTAGGGGGGGACGGCCTTCCATTCCGAAACACCTCCACTGCGAAACCCCTCCATTCCGAAACACCCCCATTCCGAAACACCGCTGTTCCGAATCCGACTTTCAACTTCCAATTACTTCCCAATAGGGTTAGGGTTAGGGTTAGGGTCAGGGGTTCCCCAATAGCCTTTTCGGAATAGCGGGGTCTTTAGAAAAAATGGGAAACCACACCATTACGAAGACTGGAAGTCTATTTTCGGAACAGCGGGGTTTCAGAAAGGTGGGGTGTAAACGGTGTAGGGTACATAGATGTGTCACGAGTGGATGTGGAAGTAAATACAAGCTAGCAGAAAAACAAACCAGGAGACAAAATGGAGAAAGATCTTCAGGAATTACTGTCGATAGGGCAAGTTGTAATTGTTCTTGCGTGTCAGATCGCATTGGCCATGTTGCATGCTGTCTGGAGATGACAAAGAAATGCAATGATTATAATGCACGCAGCAGACAGCGGGAACAGCTGATCAGTCGCCGATTATTGGGGTATCACACTGCTCAGCCTCCCTGGGAAAGTTTACTCCAGGATTTTGGAAAGGAGGCTGTCAACCCTTAGATTCAGGAGGAACAATGCAGATTCCGTTCTGGTCATGGAACAGTGGACCAGCTTTTTAACCTTGAAGGATCGCTGGTGGGGTCATGGGAGTTTGCCCATCCAGTCTTCATGTATTTTGTGGCCCATGTGGGGGCTACTGTGGGATTACAGGGTACCAGGGACGATGCTAGGAGTTATCTGGTCCCTGTATAACCAACGTGAGAGCTTTGTCCGTATATTTAGCACTAAGTCAAACACATT
Source organism: Pagrus major (assembly GCF_040436345.1). Classification (NCBI taxonomy): domain Eukaryota; kingdom Metazoa; phylum Chordata; class Actinopteri; order Spariformes; family Sparidae; genus Pagrus; species Pagrus major. The sequence goes on from NC_133223.1 coordinate 18,507,220, forward strand.
TCCAGTGGGTGTTGGATTCCACCTTCGCATCGAAAGGAGCATCCTGAGTGGCATCTGATTAGGATGCCTCCTGGGCACTTCCCTTTGGTGATTTTTCAGTGACGACCAACAAGGAGGAGACCCCAGACCCGGAAGTAGCTGGAGAGATTATATATCTCATCTGGTCTGGGAATGCCTCCAGATCCCCCATGGATGGACTGATGAATGGATGGATTTTATTGTTCACATACAGGTTTACAGCACTGTTGACCTTCTGAATTTTTGCTTTCTCCAATTCTCTCAATACATTTGCAAATTTTAAGAAATATGAGACTCGGGTTGGTGCCCAGGGCTCCCAGCTGTCAAGAGGTGAAAAACAACGCATTGCTATTGCCCGAGCCATTGTCAGAAACCCCAAGATCCTACTACTAGATGAAGCTACCTCTGCCCTGGACACAGAGAGTGAAAAGGTAACATTTGTAATCACTAAGAAACATTATGAACATAAAGCCAAGTATATCTTTTTCTCTCCACATATTTAAATGAACTTACTCAAAGAGTGGTGTGCACCACTGCACCCACGTTTTTTTAAGTAGGTTCCTGACAGAGCACTTTTTATCCACAGACTGTCCAGTTTGCACTGGATGAGGCCAGAAAAGGACGAACCTGCATCGTCATCGCTCACCGGCTCTCTACTATCCAGACTGCTGACATCATAGCAGTGATTTCACATGGAACTGTCATGGAACAAGGCACACATGATGAACTCATGGCCGAGAAAGGTGCTTATTATAAACTGGTCACAACAGGGGCTCCAATCAGCTAGGCCCCGGCAGATTTTTCTTTTTATGTCTTTAATGAATGTGTTTTCGTTTTGTGGTATCGCACTGAAAAAGGTTTAAATGAGCTACGGACATTATATCTATGCAACACCATTAGGGATTGTGCATTTTACATATATAGCATAGAGAAGAAATTGTTCCCATCTTCATTTTTAGTAATTACGTGGTTTGTTTTTAATGATGTCGTGATAAAAGTATTTATCATATAGTTAAAGCTATGGTCTAAGATTTGAAAGATTTATCATTATTATTAACATTATTTAGATGGTGGTTATGGCCCAATAGTACGACCTACACAATGTGAAGAGCAAAAGGAACCAAATAAATCCATTCTCTCTAGCGCCTGCAAAACTGAAAAGAAATTGACCAATAGGAGCCATGCGGCCTGCATGGCTCCTATTGGTCAATTTTCCCATCCATTCCCCTCGCTCACTCTCCTGCTCCTGGTCACGCCTCGTCCCGACCCACTTCCGCATTTGAAACTACAAGCGGACAAGAGGTTTGTTTTGCCCTGAGCAGTTCAGGTAGGGAGGGAAAGCAGAGCTTGCCCCACCGGCAAAGGCTGAAAGAAAGCAAAAGTCTGTCACTGAAAAGGCAGACACAAAGCGGAGATGTAAACAAAGAGGTCTCAAACCCGAGTAAACATCGGGTCATCATTTGAAAGGTCCGTGAAGATATGGACCCGATGTTGATACAGCGGAGTTTCTGTTGAACAGGTAATCTTTCGTCTTTATTGTGGATGTTGTGACACAGATAACTTTCATGCCGATGCTGGCTTATGACTGTGAAAGCTGCCGTTAGTTTTTTTCTGTGTTATTAGGCGGTGTCGAGACAATTTCTGTCTCTGCAGTATTGTCAACACTTGTTTATTTGTTCGACGGAGACGTTAGCCTCTATGTTAGCATTGTAAGCTAACAACAAGCTAACATTGCTATCATTTTTACACCAAATCAGCCTATGTATTTGCTCGTGGCAGCTAAATGAAGCAGCAAGTAATGCAAGCTAAAGCTATTCTGACACAGCGGAGTTTCTGTTGAACAGGTAATCCTTCGTCGTCTTTATTGTGGATGCTGTAACAAAGATAACTTTCATGCCGATGCTGGCTTATGACTGTGAAAGCTGCCGTTTTTGTCCGTGTTATTAGGCGGTGTCGAAACAATTTAGAGACGTTAGCCTCTATCTTAGCCTTGTAAGCTAACATTGCTATCATCTTTACAACAAATCAGCCTATTTATTTGCAAATATCTGCAAACAGCGCTGCGCTTGCTTTCACCCAAGTAAATTAAAACTAACAACAATTGCATTGTTTAATTCAATGTTCTGGTGTTGTAATTATCTACAAGGTTTTGCAACATGGCCCACCCATCAAAATAAATGCTTTTTTTCTCTTGTACATTGTAACGTCGTACTACGTACTGAACGGAAAAACCAAGGCAATAATTTCCTCATGTGATTGACATATAACACGCTGTAATTCAAGTCCTGGTATGGAATTTGTCGAACTAAATAAACGTCGATATCCAAAATCGAGATCACTGTGATTGTTTTCTGGCTTCAATTACGTCTATTAAATCTACTTCACTCGAAATGTACTATAATGGACAGATGAAGCCTGACCTTTAAATGATTTATTTTATGTGTACTTCAGATACTACTCTATAACCTCTGTGATTATGAACAAGTTTCTTCTCTTCTAGCCAAAGATATGGGGGGAAACATGTTATTTCAGACTGTCAACCTGTTTGCCAGAATTTGTATCCCCCCCTCAAAATGGACAGATGAAGCCTGACCATCAAATGATTTATTTGATGTGTACTTCAGATACTACTCTATAACCTCTGTGATTATGAACAAGTTTCCTCTCTTCTAGCCAAAGATATGGGGGGGATACAAATTCTGGCAGACAGGTTAACAGTCTGAAATAATATGTTTCCCCCCCTCAAAATGGACAGATGAAGCCTGAACTTTGAATGATTTATTTTATGTGTACTTCAGATACTACTCTATAACCTCTGTGATTATGAACAAGTTTATTCTCTTCTAGCCAAAGATATGGGGGGGAGACATATTATTTCAGACTGTCAACCTGTCTGCCAGAATTTGTATCCCCCCACTCAAAATGGACAGATGAAGCATGCTTTTTTCAAATCCTTCTCAGATCGTAGACCAGAGCTTTAATTGATTATGAGTTCTTTGGGTTTAAATACATCTGGTCAGGTTTTCATTGTTGGACTGCATGCGATGGGGCACCAGTGCGCAAAAAGAAATGCAGTTATAGTGTAACACTAGTTTCTATTAAATTTCTTCTATTTAACTTATACCTAAAGAATAACTACTCCATCTCATTAATAAAACACATGTTATCACGCATCATTTTCTCCACTGAAAGGGAACACTAAACATATTGAGCCACCACAGAGGCCATTTTATTGTGTTCAATTAACTTTTCTGTCCAGCAGTGAGTCTTTGCATTTATTTTAAGAAATTCCCAATAGTCAATGGTTCAGAATGTATTTAATTGTAAAACAAATACAATCAGTATTATTTTCACGTTTTCTTTTTGCAAAAAAAAAAAAAAAAAATGTTCATCATTGCTAGATAATTAAACAATGTTGTTATGCTTTAGTTTTTGGATATGGCCATCTCATGATTCCTAACCCTAACATCTTTAAAGCAGAACAGACAAGAATGTAAAATAACTATTTCCAAGGCAAAACTCACTGTTGTTTCATTATTTCAACAATAAAGTATGTAATTAAATTCGATTCCAGATTTCTGTGTGAAATATCTTTTTTTCTATTTCTTTCTAAGTTTTGTTTTCTAAATATTAAACTAAAGTTGGATTGTATAACGGGTAGGCTGCTGAGTGGTCCTTTGTCATTTGGCCCGCACCACCAAGGTGTAATAAAATACCCAGACACACAGATGCTTGTTCAAGCTTGATTTAGCAAGTAGCCTACGCACTTAGGACAGTTACATCATTTAGTGCCAGGCCTCAGGTGCCACTGGATGCTAAGCAACCACGGTCAAGATGTGGAAATGGGTTCTGCTGGGGAGTTTAACTAATCTGCCTAATCTAGTTACATCATAGACTCTGTTCTACCTCATTACATTTTGGTTGATTAATATCTGAATTTTCCTGAAAAAAAGGGCGACCCATGAGAGATTATGTAATTCACACAAAGCAGGATATACAGCACATACACACATCTGTGGTTTGTGCAGGGTTGCTGCAGGAGAGAAACCCTGAATGATTTAGTGGGTCCTGGAAAATGTAGGGACTTATGGAAAAATATATATCAGATCTGTTGTTGGAGCCAAAGATTGCGCGTTTAAAAACACATGAATTTGTAGGTTATTTTTCTATATTGCAGCTTGATCGAAATGAGTATAACTTATTTTTCCAGCTGAGTAGCAATTCAAAGTTTGATAAAATACTATTACAACATCTCTTAATTGAGTATTTTCTCAGTGAAATGCCAGGCTGATGGCAAAAAAAGAAGAGAAGGAGTGAACAGTGTTGTTCTCTCATCCTTTGATTCAAATCTAACATTTGTGTGGCACTTTATTGTGCACATTTCAAAATATGCTTGAGCAAGACACTGAATCGTGTGCTGTGCTCAGATTGTAAAGAAAATCAAAGTCGCTTTGGGGAAAAGTGTCTCCCAAATAAAATGAATGTATAATATAACATGGATAGCATCTCCACATAACTTTCCAAAGCTCTTTAATAAGAAAACAATGATTTTCAAATTGATACAAATCTCCAGTTTTATTTACAACAATCCCTCACATCATGTCATTAATGCGTCACATATATTCTCATACAGTGGGTTATACTGTACATGTAAAACAAACTAAACAAAGGAAAACTCAGGCTATACATCATACTCTGCTATGTTCATCACATAAAGTTCAAAAACATAAACACATATTTACTTCTAACCAATTCTAACCAAGTAATGTAATGTATTTCAGCGTTTATTGCAGTTTCAGTGCTTATGTGACAATAAGTGTGGATAACAGTTTGGCAGGTGGTATACATGTCTCCACTTGTCTGTGAATCTGACCCATTTGACATCCTTTAATGCAAAATAAAAAGAGTAACGTAATGTTACAAAAACTTAACAATTCCTCCATGTGCTAAGCTAGTTTCCGGTCCTCATCTCCGATCAGCAAATGTACACAGTAAGGAATAACAGCAACCACACCGAGAGGTACTGAAGCACTCTTACAAAACGATAAAATGTAGAACAGAACCTCAGTGTTCGTGGGCATTTTGATAAAGTCATACACTTGCAGAGATGTAAGAGTTGCTGTCACACACATGAGCTTGAATCTGGTTTTGTAGCCGTTCTTCCCCTTGCAGCTCTGAATGAACATCTGAGAGTTCACTGCCAGACCCAGACCAAACAGGGCTCCCAGGTTTCTCACCAGACCAGCAAAAGGTGTTGTGTCAAGATGGATCCAGTCTGGGTTAGCACACCACTTCTTGGCTTTAGTTACTGACCACAATGGATCGAGCTCTGTCGATTTGAGGATCAGATAAAAGCAGACGGCAAAGGAGAAAAGAAAAACATTGATCTGGAGGTACACTTTCAAGCTTGCATTGTAGATTGAGGGGATGTAATTAAACGCCTCCGCAACCAGCATACCTACACATTGTAGACAAAAAAAGAATGATTGATTACAACATACACAACTATTGTATGTTACAAAGCAGCTCTGGATATTTGTGATAGCATGATGAAACTCACCAGCTAGAAGACCAAGGATAACCTGATGTGGGAAATGTGTTGCGATAAAAACCCTGGAGATGCAGACACTTATCTGAACGACCCAAAAAGCCATCCAAAGACAAGACCTCAGAAGACGAAACCTGCAATATTGTGAATATTTAGACACAACCAGTGATGAAGAAGCCAGCAATGTAATGGTGCGATACAAAACAACCGCCCACCTTTGAAAACTTTGCAGAGAAGTGACAGTGGAGGAAGGCCTGGTGAAGTTGAGAGCAGAGGTGATCATCACATACCACACACACGATGAGCCCATGGCATGACCGGATGGACTTCCTGCATAAAGAAACATCAAAGAAAGTGTTTGATAGTGCTAGATAGTGCCACTTTTAATTGGCTAAAATATACATGCTAACCTGGCCCTGTTTCACATGTGATGTGGAATTGCTCCAAGTGTGGGAATGAATCGTTGTGGTAGAACGAAGTTTCTTGCACCCACCAGTAAGGTCGGTGGCCAAACAGAATCCTGAAAAACAAGTATCACATTAAAGTCTACAAACACACAAAATTCTCTACAAAAATTATGTATCACAGAGCTGATTTACCATTTGAAAACAAGATTTAGCCAGTCTCCAATAACAGCCACCCATATCATCTTGATGCCCACATTATGACTAAGATGGAACCAGAGGGGGAAATAAACAGAGAAAATATTACGAGGGTCTCCCACAGTTGACATGAAGTTGAGGAAGTTGTGGTATTCCCTGTAGTTGTTCTGGATGTGCTGTATAACCAGCACCCCTCTGCTATAGACAAAATCCATCCTTTCTGTGTGCCCGAGTCCAACAGCTGCTTCTTCAGCACCAGTCGAAACACCATGAACCCCTTCCCCACCTAAGATAGCTTTATATCTCAACCTGGCATCATAAATCATTAAACAGAGCCATGGCAACAACTGCATGCTCTCCAGATTGGACCCACATGGAATAAAATGATGTGTTCCCAAGTCGTGAGAGCTCAGCATTTTAAGAGATGTTACTAAAACTGTTTACCCCCTGACTGTGTAGCCATCAGATGTTTTACAGATCATTGCTTTTACTGTTGTTACATATTAGCCATTGTACACACTGAAAGAGACTGTGAACCTCGTAACCCCCTGGATCCATTCAGCCTCATTAATATAACACCGTCCCATCTGGCATACACAGTCGACCTATCATCACCATGTTTTCTTCTCCTTTTAAAAACAAAGTCATATTTTTAAGAGCACTTTCATATTTTTTAAAAAAGGAAATATTACCATTATTAAAACAATATTTTGAACTTGATGTTGAGTAGTTTAGGCCCACTTGAACCGCCTCAGATTCACCACAAGGTGGTACAAAATCGCAACAAAGACATGCAAGCTGAAGGCAGCGTCAGTCTTGGATGCATTTTAATGTTAAGCAGGAAATAACATAATAAAAAATAGTAGTCGCATTTACTATTCAAGTAATGGTGAAGAAAACAGTCCCTCTGAGTTGTTAAAATCCTTATTTACATAAGCTGACTTGAAAGCGGAAGAAAAATAAAGAAAACGTCACTTCCGGTGTTCAGTCCCCGCCCCCTGCCGTGCAGACCGCGGATTTTTGAAAATAACGACAGGATCAGGAGCAAGGCGGAGGTTAAATCAAACATACTTTATCGACGGCCGCACATAAAAACGCGTGAGTATTGCCTTGAAATTTAAACGATACAGCTCACTTAATCAACTTGCAAAGGAGTCAGTTGGTTTCATTTTCTAGCGTAAGTAACGCGAGTTGTGGCCAAGCTACGGTTAGCTAGCCGCTAATGTTTGCTAGCTAATGTTAGCGTTAGCATGGATGATGTTGTCAAACTGTCAAACATTACATTACTCAGTAATGTTAAACATTACTCAGTGGTGAGGCCACATAAAGCTTGGATAGGGAGATTTGTGCACTGTAACCACGTTTTAACTGGCGCTACTTAACCCAAACAGGACTCATTGTTTTCTAAGTTAACGCTAACAAGCTTGTCATGGAAGTTGAGGCTGTTGATGTTTTATGAAAGTTTGATAAAGTTTAATTTCTTGATTATTTTCCGAGCTGTCATCCATATCACGCAGTCTTCATTAGCTGGATGTTTGCTCGGGTGTCAAGCAGCTGGATATGTTGCCATTGCTGTTATGATGTCATCCATAGCCATTTTATTACTTTTTGGCTTCTTCACCTTGAACACAACAATCTCATCTAAAGGTCCACTTACTGTCATTTCCTGAAGCTTTCATTTGTATTATACAGTCTCATTACTGTATGCACAAGTGAGAATGGTCTATTATGTTATGGAAAGCCTCTTTTTTTTGTTTTAATTCACTTTCTTGGTAATTTATATATATTTATACAGCCATACAGGTTTGCTGTGCATATATGTTAGGGAATTTAACAATTATAAATCACCACAAGCATTGTGTTCTGTAAGAACAATGGTTTTATTGGGGCGAGACCAATATGTCCGTTGGCCGATAACGGCATATATGTTGGCTGATATGAAAACTAGAGCCCCACTGATACTCAATTTTTGGGGCTGATGCTGTTACCAATATTGATACATTGGCCAATATACACACATTATTTGCAATGGGCCTTTAAATGTGGTTTTCAAAGATTTGTGTCAAAGATACGAAAGCCAGGATATTTTACAGATTGACAATAAACTTAATCGTCTAAAATGACATCAGTGCACTAGAATAGTAAATGTCACTGGTCATTGAATACATATACATTTTTTCCTAACATCTTTTCCTGCATTATAATCTCTAAAAAAAAAATTGAAAAATGGGGGCACATCTGGTAACACACTCCAATATTGATATATCTGATAATATATCGGACAACTGATGTATTGGTCAGGCTCTAATGAAAACTTTGTTTTTACAGATCATATTGCAGAAAAAGATGCTCGGGGTGATTCAGCATTGTGAAATTCACAGCGAAGTTTGTTGTTTCAGTACACTGATGCCTTTTATTGTTAGTTATGTTAAATATTATTAAGTTTATTGTTAAACTGTAAAATGTTCTGCCTCCATTACATATGTATCTTTGTGTTTGAAAACCACATTTGAGGGATAATTGCGAAAAAAAAATGTATGTTTATCTATATATTCTATGTGTATGCTGTATATTTTAAACGAAGATCGGCTGAACAACCAATGTTATTTTTACTCACTTGTATCTGCATTGGCCCCAAAAATCCAAATCAAAAACCCATTTAACAATGGGTGTGTGCAAGGTGCCCTCGTCTTAATATAACAGTAGTTTTTTACAGTAAGTGGGCTGCATCTCATCAGATTTGTGAAACACTGGCTCCTCTGTATTTGTTTCTCAGCTTCAACCTGCACTTTCTTATCATCCCAGAGGAAATTTTGTTTGCAGCCAGACATTAAACACATACATCACAGAAAAAGAATGCGCTGGTGACATAAAATAGTAGGAAATATATTTTTACAAAGTGCTATGGGAGGTGAGATTGAAATTGTTATTTTATCATGATTAGCATTGTCCTGTCTGGTGTTGTTCTTACAGATTGTCTGACATCCGAACATCATGACGTCCATTACTGATCCAAACATGAGTGACAGGTTCACTAATGCAATGGAGGAGATCCACAACAAACAGCTGAAGACATATGGGGAGATCATTGACACGACCACAGAGCTGTGCCAGTCCCACAGACACGTTGTGAAGTCGGCACTAGGTATGATTGAGATATTGTCTGTTGTTTATTGGGCTCCCCCTTTATTGTTGTTTTGGCAGTAACTACTCTCCCTGGGGTCCATATTAAAATAGTCAACAGTGTTTGCACTTACACTTCATACAGTAAACAATACATTTACAGCGTTAACACTGCATTAAAAATACATCACAAATCCCACAGCATTAATGAGAGTGGATGTTGTTTTTTTCCCTTTTGGTGCAGATACTTGTCTAAAGAAATGTAAGGATGACGACATGCTGTTTGAGACGATACAAACATTCAAAAAAGGTGAGTTTTATGCATTAGACCACAAAGCATTGCATCTGTGCCTTATGTGTGTGTGCCACATACTCAGGTGTGGCACACACACGAAAGGCTCAGTATATACTGTATTTTTTTTAACCTGAATGTAATATTTGTCCCCCAGACCTTGAACAAATAAATACATCATTGAAAGAGAAACGGCACGCCATCTCTGGAATGGTGTCTGAGATTCAGCAGAAGGAGTTGCAGAAAGACGACATCATCCAGAAGATAGAGAAACTCAGAGAAGAGCAAGCCAAGAGAAAAGATTGTAAGTTGATATTTGAAAATAAAATGAATGGTTTAAATGACTTTTCTTAATTTGTGACTGTAGCATATTGAGTAATTGACCTCTGCACGTGTTTCTTTTCTTGCTCTCCTTTCAGTAATTGAATCTCAAAATAAAGCAAACAAAGACAGACTGAGGAATCTTGGGAAAGCCCGATTAGTCTTTCAGGATCATTTGGGGATGGAGATCCGAACAATCCTTGGCAAAACACAATTGGTTAAAGGTGGGCCAAACATATTCATGTACATTCCATATTCAGTATTTTTCTCGAGCCCTGGTTCTATTATACATCACTGTTTTCATACATTAATAGCAATTGCTATGAAGATTTTGTGATTTTCAGTTTTGTACAGCTCAGAGGATCTTCTCTTTGGGTGTTCCTCTTGCGTGAAGATTATTGACTCTCAATCTAGTGAGAAGTATGCTTGTATCCTGATAGGATTGCTTGAAATACCTCTCTCAAAACACAACCACAGGTGTAGAAGTAACAGTTTAGTCCTATGGTGTACACCCACTTATAACCCTAAAACCAACAAAGAAATAAGTGCTCGAGAATATCAGGCACGGGAGAGAAGGTTTTACCAGACTGGGGATGAAATGGGAAAAAATAGCACGTCACAAACACAGCCACATCTTTGAGAAACGCGTAACAGTATTTGTAGCTTGTCTCAAATAAAGTACTGACTCTCTCTTTAGTTGAAGTAAATACAACTTCAGAATTTACAGTGTGTTTTGTTGTTGTCCTTGTAAAGGTGAAAAGCTGCAGTTTGTTTTCCGGAATATCAACCCTTCAGATCAGGACAGCGCCTACGTTGTCACAATGGGGATTAAAGAAGATGGAGCATACCAGAGTAAGTTAAACACATTTACTGTATATCAGAAAACTGTATTGTAATAGCAAAATTATTGTGCTTTTTAATGCACTAGAACTCACTAATATACATTTTTCCCCTTCATTCTATATTTTTGTTACCATCACAAAACACCAAAAACAACAATCCTACTACAAAGTATTGCATGTGTTGCATATAGCTTATTCCTTTGTGCTGAAAACTGCATCATCCTGCTGCCACTCGAGCAGCACAAAATGTGTGTTAATCCACAACTGAAAACAGTCCCCACCAAATGCCGAATTTATTCCTGTTTGAACAACGCTTGCTCAAAACAAAAGTGCCCAGGTGTTTTGGAAAATTATTCAGCTGTATATTTAAAAGTAAAACTACCTATGACAATTTTTTAAACACTGATGTTTTCAGTAGGATTTAATGGCCATAGCGATGAGTGCTGCAGGGGCAGTGACGTCAAAAGTTATTGAGAGACAGACTAAAGGCCCACACCAAACACACATCAAAGAACTAGCGGAGACAAAGGCTAACTATTGTGTTGCCTCCTGTCGCCTGTGTCTCAGCAAGACAGTTGCACGTGAACACACTGCAAAGACTGATGAGAAAGTAGCTTGTACACTCTGCGCCTGCATAAGAGGAACCGTTGTTATGATGAAGCACTTGGATTTATTGACACTAATAAAAATAATTACAAACACCAGCCTTATCCTGCAGCTACCACTGTAAATGGCTTTTTTTAATACAAAACTTTATTTTGTACAGTTGTATCAAGTGACCCCGCGCTTGAGTGTTTGCCAGTGTTGGAGCGCCAGCTTCAGGAGACCAATAACTTACCAGCATTCCTGGCAAACGTCAGGAAGGAATTCATCTCTCAGGCACGCCGCTAAGATTGGAGGGAACCGTACAGTAAAGTTCTTCCTGTAATATGGACTGATGTCAGGAAGGAGCATAGCCTGCCTCGTCAAGACTTTACTACATATATTCTGCTGTTAATTGTATGTAAGTGTTGTGTGTCTTTATTTCTGAGAATGATCTTTTTGCAGTTTACTTTGTATTTGGTATTATGAGAACAGTTGTTCTAGTGGAAATGGTGACAGCTCCTCATTGAAATTTGTGTCTCACTTATTCCTGAAAAATGCACGTGTTAACTGTAGATGTTGCACTTAAACAAAAGTAAAACAAATAAAATTAAGGCTGCAACCAGGATTATTTTATTATTGATTAATCTGCAGATAATTTTCACAATTAATCGATTAATGATTTAGTCAAGAAAATGTGTTAGAAAAATGCTCATCATAACCTCCCAGGGACCACAGAGACGTCTTCAACTTTCTCTTTTTGTCAAACTAACAGACCCTGTTTTTTTTCCCTAAATGACACGGAAAGGGAGAAAATCCTTACATTTAAGAAGCTGGAACTAGCAAATATTTGACATTTATGGTTGAACTGTTGCAGCTCGAAATTTTGTAAAATAAAATAATTTAGAGACAATGTAAATAGTTTTCATTTATTGTATTGTGTCGTTACTCAGTTTTATTTTACTCATTTTAATCAAAGTTATTGATATTAATCCAATAAAATACATGTTTATTTCAGTGCTTGTTCTTCTGTACACAAAGTGGCTTAAATAATGAAAGAAAAAATAATTTGGGTACAACATTTACATACAGCATGAACTTTAACAATATGACTTCTATAACTCTTGGGAGAACAGTGACAAAAATCCCTGATCCTGTCTGGCAGCAGAGACACGCGTCTTATTTAAATATTTTTCATTAACCATTTTAAAGCAGTGAATATGTCAGTCAGTTCAGACACAGCTGTTGCCATTATTTTTTTTAATTTAATCTGATACAGGGTGGGTTTTGTATTTTTTGCTGTTCATGACTCATTCAGGCATCAGATGATTTGACTGTGCTTAACACAGGCAGCTCCTCAACATAGGTCGATGGGAAATGGCCTGTCTTCCCGTTAAGTTCTCCAAACCACCATCCATTCTCTTCCTTTGTGTAAATGTCTAGAAGATCTCCTGTGAAAACACAAATAATTTTTATTAGATATAGTTAATAAAACCTCTACTGTTTTTAGATTGTCTGCAGCTGAGTTGCCACTCACCTTCTTTTAAAGTCAGTTCATCGTCCTGCTCAGATGTGAAGTTGTACAGGGCTTTGCATTGTCCTATACTGCTCGACTCTGGTGTGACTTCACCTGTTCGATGTTGATGTTTTTCATTGCTTTAATTTCACTTTTTACATGTTTAACGCAACAATTACAAATAAATCTGTGTGTTGACATATTTACCTTGTTCTTTGTCATCATCAGTGTGAGGCAGGGCTCCGTTAACAGTACTGCCACACTCTGCAGACACAGTTTCATGCATTGTAGCTGTGGGAGTGACTGAGTCAGTGGCGCCTGGTGAAGCCTCTGCAGACTGTTGGGTCACAAACTGAGCCGGCCCTTTGTAAATTATGGAAGCTCTCAGTGACTGTCGGGATCTGAAAGGGGTCCTTCTGAGTTTGACTGGACGAGTCAGTTGAACAACACTGTGCTCACAGTCCTTAGACGGAAAAATAGACTATTATGTTTTCTCTAAGTGATTTGTCTTTGGAAATGTAATACATTGTAGAAATAAGACAGCTGATTTTGATGTGAATAGGGTTTAGGCTTAGGGATATTCTACTTCTTTCACCATCTGTCCAGTATAACCAGTCCAGTATCCCACTCTGGTTCGGGTCTGCTTTTAATGTATTCTTGAGACTTCTGTCACATAATGAGGAATACATTTACTCTTTCTAAACTACCACTACCTCAGAACAAACCTTTTTTTTCCCCCAGGACATACCTCATACCTCTGAAGACAATCCATGCAGTCTTACCTTATCTTTCCATTTCACAATGCTGTCTTTAAATCGGTGAAAGGACTTTTCTGTCCCCTCTAAATCAGACAGCGACACAGAGAGTTTGTAGTGCGTGGCCTCGAGGAGATCCAGTTTTAGAGTAATCTACAGGCAACAAGATGACATTAGTGAACACTGCAGCAAATCTGATATATAATCAATTAAAGTAAACATCCATCCGTACACACCACCATTCGTCAGTCCACTCTCCACACACTGTTACCTCATCTAGCTGCTGTTCTGTTTCCTCAAGGTTCTTTTGGTTGGAAAAAGATGGATTTTCAGCGTACGTTTTCATCAGCTTTTCAACTCCTGCAGCCAGAATGTCGATTTAGAAACAAATGAATGACCTTATGTAATAATAACCGTCATGAATCACTGAGTTATACTGAAAGACACATTTTTCCGGCTCCATCAGATTATATTGTGTAATTCTAATGCATTATTCCATGGATAATGTACTGAACTCGCCTTCCTGGTCTTTCTTTGTTTTTGTAATGGTGTCATCCAGACGCTGGAGTTTGAGTTTGATGGCCTCTTTTCTTCGGTCTTTGTCCATTAGTGATTTGCTGTCCTCCTCCTGATGCATTCAGAGTACAGATAACATGGATTTATCCCATCAGTATCCGTGGTGGTTAAAATACACCATTGATGCTATATATGCCAAAGCTGCAGGCGCTTTTGTTCTGTGTGTTTGAATTAATTTGAATTCAAAGCAGGTTCCTGGAAATATCACAAACAAGCTATTGTCACTATTGCTCTGCATATTCATTTACAGTATATAACATTAAAGGAAAAGTTCACCCAAAAACGAAAATTCAGTCATTATCTACCTACTCCTGTGCTGATGTGACGTCTCATGGACTACGTTTCTTCACCTGACAATAATAATTGACAATGAGAGAATTTTAATTTGTGGGTGAACTTATCCTTTAAATCATGGATATTCTATTGACTTTATTGTCATATTTTCATATGAGACCTGAGTCCAACCAACCTGACAGCTACATAATTTAAAGTTTAAAACGCCAACAAGATGTAAAAAAACCAGTACATTTACATCAGAGCACACTCAAAATGAGAACTTCATCTCTTTAAATGTGGCTCACATTAAAAAGACACCCCCCACAGAGATGACTGCGTATGTCTTTGAAGGGAGTGAGTCACTGAACGAGTCTATGGCCTGCAGACAAGCTTCTTTCCACAGTCTCAGAGCAAAAAAGAAAAAAAAATAGACTTACAAAGTAATCAGCCATCAGAAACTCTGCTACGTTATCATCAGCTGTGATGCCGTTTTCTTCAACCAGGACTTGTATGTCTTTATCCATGTCCACCCTCTGAACTGCCTGTTCTATCTGTCGTTGGCCCTGCAAGTGGAAAAAGTGTATGTACGAGTTATAATATCCATCGAGGGATTTAAAGGATACTCATGAGAAGGACGCAGGTCAGGATGCCTCACATGTTTGAGGGTCTGCCCGAAGCTGGACATTTGGAGGTTGTATCTGTTCAAAATGTTGCACAGAACTTCAATACGCTGTTTCTCCAGCTCCTGTGTGATCTGAAAAAGCAGAAAGAGGCGCTGTGATACTATTGGAAATAAATGTAGGCATTCATTATTTTTATAGAATGTGACATTTTACTTTCCCAATTAATTTTTCATTTTATTTATTAATTCTTGAAGTTATTGATTTACACATTTATTTCTGTTTTTTTTCCCCCCTATTTATTTACACAAACGTATTAATTTCTGCGTTTTGTTTTAGAACATTTTTTAAAATACATTGTGGGTAGTTGAGTGGTACTGCTGTGGCACATTTTCTGCAACCAAACGTTTGCTGGTTCAACTCTTATCATACATGAGGTGTCCTTGAGCAAGACACTAAGGAGAGGAAGAGGTATGAAAGATTTTCTCCACACCTGGTAGCAGTTTTTCAGCGTGTTTTCCAACTTGAGTCTCATCTGATGACCCTCCATGTTGATTTTAAAGTACTCCTCATCCACCCGCGTCTGCATCTCTGCTGACTTGGTCAGCCTGTTCAACATCTGTAGTAAAGAACATCAACAAAAATCTTAAGCAGTCTTTGGCAACTTTTCCAGCTTGTATTAACCCCCAAATAAAACATGTATTTGATGTGAAAAGTAGTTGATACCTTTTGTTTTTCTTTTTCTGTGGAAATGTGCTTGTTGCTCTCAACAAAGTTGAACAACGCCTCATGCTCTCGTGTTAGTCCACCCAATTTCTTCTTTGTCTGTTTTAGAAGAGGAAACACAAAAATCAGCATAAAATCATAACTGATAATATGTAATGTATATTTTTTTCAAAGTCATACACTATGAAGTTCTTAGCCCGCTTACAAGACATTACCAACATGAGAAGGAGCAATAATATAATAATATATTCAGACTGAAAGAACAAATAGAGTATATCTCCACACATGTCAAACCAAATACGAGCACGATCCTGCGGGCCCATCTGAAGCACAGACTACATTGCATTTAACACACAAACTGAGCTAAATGAAACCCTTGTTCTGTTTTTCTGTAAGGGAGGGTACATTTCATAAGCCTGATGGTTCCTTGACCTCTCCTGACACGTCTCTTATCTGTTTGTGGTCTGGATTTTATGTAATCGTATGTGTGTGCAAATAAAACAAAACTAAATGAAATTAAACACCTTATAATACTGTGTAAAAGTTCCTGTAAACCTTATGATATTTGCTGTTTTGTAACTGCAGCCAAAAGTTTTCTTTTGTGAAATTGTAAAATTCAAACATCACAGTTGTTCATGGCAATCTACCCACTGAACCAGTGAACTTTATAGTCTCCATAATAAGCAAAGGGGTGTGGTTATAGCTACTTGTGATAACTTCTCAACAATTCCAAGATGTTTAAAAGACTTTTAAACCTCCACCTTATAAAATGGACAGACTGATCACACACTGCTATAATCCTTAACTCATCAAAATGCATACAAGCTTATAGCCACTCAATAATGCATTATGCATGCGTTGTAATGCATTATGCTAGTATCTTTAATACATTATAATGTATATATTGTAAGGGCTTCCCTATAAAGTTAACCATAACATTCAAAGCCGCAAAGATATTATTATGATCTATGGATCAGTATGATCATAGTAATTGTTCCTACAACAGGTCGCTATAGTGGATTAATATCTCTGAAATATTGGAGCGTACATGTTCCTATATTATTTATGTGAACCAATCGACAATCTGTGTGTAAACGTGTAATATAAGTGCACAAATTCCACAAATATAAAAAAAGTAAACATCAAATTCATTTACAAACAAATAAAAAAGGCATTTATCTGATAAGATAAATATCTTTATCTTATCATATGTTTGTTTTTTTCCTCTTTAGAAGAAGATTATTTACCTTGAGTTGCTCACTCCAGTTAACAGTAACAAGTTTTCCAGTTCTTTCGATGGCACTGTCAAGCTGTTGAAGGAAAGGTGAGAAAAAGGTGAGACACATTATGACTGGCAGCTAGAACAGATATACTGAAACACGGTTGAAAAATCTATTTCATACAGGCCTCCTCCTCTTAGTATGTTCGTCTAAGACTTGTCGGATTTCCAGAATTGCTTCTTGCTGAAATGCGTTTCCTAATGATCTGAAATTAGAACAAAACACCATATTTAACTCCTAATCTCTCTCACATTTCTTTACTCTGTGGACAGGCACAGTTTTGAAGTGAACTCAGGTTGAAAACTACCTGTGGGCGTCTGCTCTTGAGTACATCTCATCTGACACATGACACCAGGCGCTGTAGGTGGAACTGAGTGGGGAGCCGGCATGAAAAGGTTAGAGCTGTGGGCTAATTGGCCCGGCACCTGCCTATGTTTTGATCACATCTTACTTGCTATGTGTGTGCTATTTCCCTTGGTACCATTATTTCTGTACACCACTTGGCAGTTAGTCCCCAGGAAGAGGTCATGTTGAACACAAAGCAGACAAAAGACAGAGCCAATTAAATATTCAGCAGTGTGTCTCTTACTTGCCCGACATTCCTTTAGAGGCCCTGATGAGTTTGCCAGCAAGTTTTTGTAGTCCTTTAGCATAATTTAGCTCCAGCTCAGCCCTAAAACAGGAGAGGGTTGCAGCAAGAGGCAATAACTGAGTCAAACAATAACTCCTGTGTCATTAAAGTTTAGTCTGAACGCCGCAACTGTGTTGAACCTACCTTTGCTGAAAAACAGTCATAAGTTCTTTGCAGAAGTACTCCCCATTTTTTGAAAGTCGTTTAACATTTTGATAGAGTTTGTTATACTGAAAGGCAGAGAATAAGGCTCCATGAGACGTTTACATTGGAGCCGTAAAAGCCTGAGTTCAAACCGATACAAAGCTAGCTTTGATAGCAACTATAACAATAAAATTCATATTAAAGTATCATTTGCTTCTCCAGGAAGGAAACGCTGAACTGGATTTTTGTAAGAAATACTCACAGAGCAGGTGCTCGTAGGATCCCTCATCTTAAGACTGTGGCTGTTTGTTGACTTTGGACCTTGAACTTTGACCACCCTCCTCCCAAAGTCACTCATGCGGAAATCACCTGAGCTTTTGGCAGTGCACTATACAAAGGAAAATTCCAGAGAGAGTGAAAAAAAAGCTTCATATGTAAACTCATGCAGGGTGGCAAGTCAGTCAACCATTGATATGAAGAAAGAGAAAGATATAAGCACAAATGAAAGGCCAAACAAGCTCTGAGATGAAGTAACAATTGCTTTATTATTTCATGTTGAGAAGAAGGTTCCACTTTCTAACAAGTCACCCTTTATAAAGGGCTCATAAATGGTTACTATTGGCTTTTAATTAATGTTATAAAATAAAGTATGAATGCTTTATAGATCAGTTATTGGCCAATACAAAAAAAAATTGGGTTGAAGGGTTGTGTCTCTTTGGTCATATTGCAACATAAATCTTGGTAATCTGAGGCGTCCTGGTTGCCTAATCATTTAACTCGCAATAACTGATCTTTTGGCAACAAGAGAGCAGCTGAAACAAAAAAAAAAGCTGCTAACTGTGTCTGTCTGCTGTTTGGTGCTGAGCAGGTAGAGTGCAGTGTTTTTTTCAGAGCATTTTCACTGAAAGCATTGTCTTCTGCGGACAAAAACAACACTATGAGAGCAGTGAGAAAACAAAACATTAAAGTTGTGGGTGGGAAAACCAAAACAATCAAGCTGAAAGACACTAAAATGTTTGGTTGAGCAAAGGTGAGCTGCAGAGTCAGGGATAATCCTCGGTGGGTTCAACACTTTGAGTGACCCCAGTTCACAAGCGAGGAGTAAACTAATAATTTGCTATCACCATTAAAGATATGATATGTAAGAATATGACTTGAACCTTGTTATGTATTTTGTTGAGCTGTGTACTTACATTATCCCCAATGTTTCCAACAAAGTTCAAACCCAGAAAAATCCATGTTTCCTCAAGGTAATGGTGCGTTTCATTTTGTCGCCCATTGCTAGTTCCAGGATAAGGAAGTGAGCGGATGAAACTTTTTCAACAACAATCTCCTGTGAACATTTGCGCCTGAGTCAGGTCAGATAGATTTTTATCAGAAATAATGGTTATTTAATGGTGTATTCCCCACCAGTAAAGCGAGTTTGAATGTGGGATCATTTGTATTTATATTCGTGCAAGTTGTTTATTTGCCCTACACAGCCAGATTACTTTAGTGTACATTAGCCATAAGCTATCAACAATAGCACACATTAAGGATGTGTGTCTGTCTTTAAATTCTGGCCAACTCTCACTCAATGCAGCACTCACCAAAGACCCCAGTTCTCTCTTCTTTTCCCCTCACCTCTCTGTAATCTCGTTAGTAAAGCACATATCTCCTCTAGCTTCAGTCTCCAGTCAACATTACAGTGCATGAACATGTGACAATAGAGGTCACCTCTGCAGACTGCTGCTACAGTCAGGTTGATAACCGGGAGTAAAGAATAAATAAAGATAAATCCACTTTTTAGTCCCAAAAGTTAAAAAGTAACCTCTGAGCTCTCCTCCCGTCTGTAAAGAAATCTGGATCAGAGCAAAATCGGATACGACTCCAGGTGTTTATTCCTCCAGAAGGCTGGCTCTGCCCCTGACTCTCTCCCCCATAGCTGGCTAACCGGCTCTGACCATCTGAAGAGGGGATTTGATATTGAATTTATTAAGTTAAGTTTAAAAATCCCCCTTCAGAGTTTAACGAAAAAAAATGTTTTGTTGCTGATTGAACTTATTGAACAGACCCACGCATAATTTGCAATCTTCATGTTTTTTTATTGAATATTTCAAACAACTGATGTCTGCCTCGAAAGAGGACAAATGGCCTTTAATGAAATGCTTACCAGAAATGTACCAGAATACTTAACAAAATGCTTTAATAGGGAATACAGCAGCTAGCCATATCTGATGCACACACATAATACTGTTATCGACATCTCATATACAGTTTGAGTGGAGAAAGTATTTCATAATGTGAGTAAACTTCACACATTTTGGCATATCTTTGGGGGTGTAGCATTGAAAGTAAACCCAGCATTTTGCTCATACACGTTATCATGATGTGTGGTGGGACAAAAAAAAAAAAAAAAGATGTTGTCCAAGATTATTTCATCTTTAACACTGACATCAAGGGAGAATCGATGTCCGACTTTCATCTGCAAACATATTTATAAAAAATAAATAACATAGAAAGACACAAACATAAGAAAAATCACACCCCCAGTATGCCAGACTACTGTATGTTAAAGTAGCATGCTTACACCATAAAGTGGAATGCTTTCATTCATTGGCTAAACAGAGAGTGGGTTGTACCGATAGGAGTGCTTTGATATTTCACTGAGTGCAGTCTGATGCAAATATATAGATGAAGAGAAGAAACTGAGTGTGGAAATTTATGTAAAGACTCAAACTGATAACAAAACTGCATTCACATAAATCTATCAAGAACTTCCAGTGCCAGACAGGCAATGTTGTTCATGTCTCCACCATACACTCAAATACACTCACTCACACACGCACACACACAGACATACAGATGGTGGATGGTGTCTGTAGCATGGCTCCAGTGTTGTGATATCAACTTCGTCAGTGTTCGTCGGGATATGGGGCTCCTGTCAGGTAGCCGTTGGTCCCGTGATTTTTGTTGGTCCCGTTGGTGGTGCTGCTGTGGTGCTTCTGACTAGGTGGGGGGCTGTCATCCTCGTCGGAGCTGGACTCTATGTCGCTGCGGTCGTCTTTAGACACCTGCAGAAATGAGGAGGGAAAGTTGAAGATGAAAATGTTCTCATTAAAATTCTTATCTGTGTCATTATCTGCGGCAGCCATGCGTGGTGGTGCTAAAGAGGGACCTTAGTGTGACACATCGTGAGGTGTTCTGCCAATCAATATCAGGCAACAGGCTCAAAAAGCCTTAACATCTGTTTGCAAAACTCAAAATATGGAAAGCTCTGAACATAAAATTATCTGGGCTTAAGCCAGTGATTATTTACATTAATGATTAATTTCCCTTTCATCCTTCAGATTGAAGCTTAATTACTTAGTCAGCATAATATCAGAAAAGAATGGAAAATGTGTCCCAGAGGCTCCCCATGTGTTGTCCGACAAACGGTCCAAACCCTAAATAAACTCAATTTACATTTATATTAACATTTAATTTAATTTCTGACGAACATTAAGCTCACTCGGCTTATTGTTCTGCCCTGTTTGCACATGATAAAATGCTCTCTAGGGTGCCCTTCCAGTTAAATAGTTAATAGTTACCCATGTGTTTTATTACAGAGGTGCAGTAGTTATAATAACATAACAAAAATGTTTTATCTGAACCCGGGATTGTCACTATTGTCATTATAAATGTATCACAACTTTCTCTACGCTGGTGCCCCTCTACATACACCTGGTTCCTTTTATTTCCTTTGCCCCTGCCCCTCAAATACCCCGAATCAGCCACTGCTGCCTACGTTGCCACTAGTACTCATGCTCAGTTCACTGTCATAAACTTCAGTTTCAACAGGAAGCTCAAAATGCTCTTCTCTTCCCGATCCCGACATTTTGTCGTGTTTTTGAACCATAATTTTACCTCTGTGCACTATCTTGTCATCACATTTTGAGTTTATCTCGTAACTAATGATGAATTACGTATGTGCCCACGAAGTGCATAAATGTGACCATGTAGAAGGCTGAAACAAAAATATTAGACGAAAGACAAAACTTATTTTAAATTACATTTGAGTTAAAGTATTTTATTTTGAAATTCTGCAGTATTTTTCTGCAGTATTCTGTGATTCTGCCGCGTACCACTAGAGGGAGCTTGTGTACACTACACAATATATAATAAAATACCAACTGTAGATTAGAATATACTAATAAAAAGCAGCAACACTGATGACATGGAAGATATAAACAAGACAACAAGAGGCTACAACCATGCTAGCTTAACTAAGTACAGTTGAGGCTGAATGTCATTAGTTTTACAGATACCTGGTCATAAACAAAAGTGCTGCACAAAGGGAATTTTTGATGATTACCAAAGTTATTACAGTTCATTTTGCAGGGAACATGAATGTTTGCAAAAAAACATCATGGATATCAATTCAACAGTTGTTGAGAAATTTCAATTAAAGACACAAATGTCATCCTGATGGTGGCACGACAAAAACATCAGGGGATAGTCAAAGTTATTTGGAGAAATCCTCAGGGAACCATGAACATCTGTGCAAATCTTATGCCAATCCATCAAGTAGATGTTGAGACATTTCACAGTATAAGTGACAACTTTGACCTGCTATAGAGGCTCTAGAGGCTAAAGGAATGCATCACTTAAGTCTGTAGGATTCATCCTCTTGGGATCATGAACGTCTCCACAAATTTTCATGGTAATACATGCAATAGTTGTTGAGATATTTCATTCTTGAATCTCTATGTAACTTTCCAATCTATGCAGCCACACAGCAGGCAAAGATAAAAATGCACTGATTATGGCTGGTTGACAATCAGGACCATGATGAATGCAAATGATTACTTGGCAGCTAGAGACATGAACTTAAACACACCACACAATACACCATTTTGATTGAGATGCTCCTCTTTAAGGCTACTTACATGTAATGGATTCCATTTCCCCACCTTGAAGGTTGCAGGTTAGCATAGAGAAGAGAGAGAGACGGTCAAAAGTGGCAATTGAAAATACTACACAGTATGTAGCAAAACACCTGATTATACAAGAACAGGTATAAATGGAAGGATTCTGCAGAGGCACTTTAAAGAGGAGCTGAGTGTAGTGACTCACCTTTCCTTTGGAGATGGCTCGGCACGCTGTCTTCACTATGAGGTAGGACCAGAAGGAGTGAAGAAGCTGCAGCAGGATCAGAAGCAGGTTGAAGACCCACCAAGACGGATAGGGCCCTACAATCTCCCAACTCTCGAACAAGGTGGTATTTAAAATCCTTCGGTAGCAAAAGAAGGAAAGGGAGATAATTAGCATAGTGTTTCTTGGAAAGCACTTAGTGGGAGAATTATTGTATGTCCTAAGGAGACAAAGCCAAACAGAATCTAGTGAAACGAAAAAATCTGACTGGCTCTGCTCCAGCGCTTCATCTTTTGTGGAACACCGGAGGCCAAAAACTACATAAAACTCTCTCTCTCTCTTCTTTTTACTTTTTTTTTTAATCTCTGTCATAGTGGGAACTAGACACATACACACAGCCTCATTTCTAGTCCCACAGTTAGCCATAACTGGATGTAGAAATACCTTCAAACATCATTTTGCATATCGATACTACCCTCACTGGACCTGACAAAGCGTCAACACTGCTGTTTCTTCACACTCTGCTTGTAATTTATGTATATTTTCTGTGTGTTTTAAACTAAAATGGCCATATCTTACATACTGCACCTTTAATGATGTTGGTAGCACACACAGACGTGTTTCTTTAAAACAGCATTTTGTTTATAGGTCAACATATGCACAGTAATAAATCTTACTGCGATTCAGATTCCTAACGGAGAAGAAAAAGCGAAGTATCACCTGGCTTCACATGACATGCAATCAAAACTTCAAGGATCCGTGTTAAATTTATCCCTGAGCCAGTTCTTGCAAATGGCTGTCTGTGAATCATCCTCCAGATACTGAAGCCATGGCAACAGCTTTACAGTAATGACAACTTTACTACCGGTGCGGTGGGGGCTGACTAAAAATGTAGTGTGGGATCATCATATTACAGTGTGGAAACAAAGGCAGAGAAGTGTGGTGAATCTAATGGCCTCTGCATTTCACAAATGTTTTCTCCAGAGCGGCCTTAATTATTCAAGACAAAAAAAATCTTGATTTTAGACGCCCTAAAATAGAATTTCGGTGCTGATCAAGAATCGATGGTATCTCAAGGAAAAGCAGCTTCCTGAGTCAGAAACAAAATCACGTTGTGAAATGTGTGATAACACTGCTGCTGATGACTGCACGATGACTACTATGCACACTTTCAAGGACTAAAATTAATTTGTGGTAACTCTGCAAGTATCATCAGAATGGCCCGTTATAATTAGCATTCACCATCTACTGTAATTAAGCTGAAATTAATTACATTTCTGGGTTACAAAGGTGCTTGAAATTAGTTAAGATATATTTAACTCTGCCTCTGTTCTCTGATACAATTTGGATGGACTGGCCCGGAACAAACGCAAAAAGGCAACACCACAATATAAAAAGAGATCCTAACGAGCAGAAAAACCTTTAATTATTTAACAAGCATGTGAAACTCTGGACGCTATGATCAATGATAAAATAAAATAACATAATGATCTGCTTTTTATGTGTTGATTTTATTTGGCTTTCTTTGAGAGGTCAAAGCTGCTGTATCCATAGTAACTATTACTTAGCAACAAAATTCTGAGAGATATGTCTGAACTGCAAACCGTTGCAGAGAAAGTATTAAAAAAAAAAAAGGACTAATATCTCTATGGCAGTGACATGTAATCTGAGGGATGGCGTGCCAAAATTTTGCAGAGCAGCTCAGGTTTGAAAGTCTCCTGCAAGCCTGTATACTAACAGTGGAGAGGGATGCTAACAGTGGTGCACAGGAAAGAGAATAACACTTACCAGACCGGGTAAACTCCCAGCCTGGAACTTATGAAGAGGATTGCAAACATTGCAAACAGGAGGTTGCACAGTATCTGACATTTGGCATAGTTGGCCATCTTGGCAGCCTTGGTAGAAAAACAAAAAGGCAGCCATTAATCTGATCATGTAAACACCAACTTGGATATCTCTGACAATATAAGTTCAACATGCGCCGCACCTCTAATATACAGTCTGACACAAGGACACAACATTCATAATGTACAGGCTGTAGTTATATTTAGATAACGATGGATAGCTCAGCATGTAAACTCCACACACTCCACCCACACACACCCAACCATCTTTGCCTCCGTTTTCCCAATCTGTCCGTCCACAGCATTCACTTCTCTCACACATCCTCCTCACCTCTATCAGCACGTCGGCTGCATCGTGGAGACACATGACCAGAGTTCCCACTCGTGCCATGTTGTTCACGTAGGAAAAGGTGATGAGGGAGATTGTTGCCACGTGGTGCAGGAACATGATCAGGAAATCCTGAGGACACAGTTGAAGAGGAAATATCACACTACTTAAGAAAGTACAAAAGAAAATACCTCTTGGCTGTTCGAGCCACTGCATGCGGCACATGCCCAGAGCATCAAGTGCAGTACAGACGTGAAAGTGACATGACTGCTGTGTGCATGTGCAGTAGCTCTGTGTGTTTGTAAACTCAAGCCCCTACTGCCGACGAAAATAAACTGAACACGTGGAACTATTGTGCAACACAATAGTGCCTATTTTCAAAACTGCTGCAAGACACACTACATGTTTGTTTGCTTTCACGGCCTTGAAGTGTGCCAGTAGCTGCACATGTGATCATTGTGTGGATCGTTCATAATAAAATCTCTATTTTGATGAGCCCTGTTCGTCATGTGCCACTGTGATTGGCACAGCTATTGAGAGGATATAAAAAGTTATGACAATGCAACGATTAATCACCACTTCCTGAACAAACAAAGCAAGTAAGCCCTCAGTGTCCAAGCATTCGTGAACACTGCGTGCTGTTGCAGCAAATGTGTTGTTGTTTTACTCCTCATCTGATGGTGTCGTTGTGTCAAACAGAGGTCGGGGAAGAATTAAAAAGTAACAGTAAAATATTGTAAAAACACCATTACAAGAAGAAATCACTTAAAGTATCAAAAGTAAAAGTACTCACTGTCCCTGTGACTGTTATATTATTATATAACATAACTTTGGATCATTGTCAGTAATGCATATATATAAAAGTGAAAGAAGTTTTTAATATTATTGATCAAGGTGGAGCATCGTTTTAATGATTCGACGTACTGTTGGCGAGTTTAATCTAGAAAAATGCATTTTATTAGCTCATTATACACAAAGTCTTATTTTTGAAAGAACCAGCGTGTAGGATTTGGTGGCGGTGAGGTTGCAGATTATAAACAACTAAACATCCCTTGACTCACCCTTTCTGACTGTGGATGCCATAAATGCTACTGTAAAAACCACAGCGGTGCAACAAGGCCATGAATCTACTGCATCAAGCCCCCAGGAAGAGCACCGGGCTCTGAAGCCAGTTTTTCGTAGTGGACAAACTGTGTAATTACAGTGTCATGTGATGCACTGCGGTAAAACGGTGAATACATATCTTTGAGCGTCACCCCCCGTGTGAAAAAGCGATTTAAATATCTATAAAAAGTCTATGGGCAAGCGCCCAGCGGAGAAACTGTAGTTTGCATATTCAGTGAGCTGCATAACCATAAAGTAAACCTGGGAGCTATCACTATCTAGTTCTATTTTAGTTTCTATTTTTATTTTTAGGTGATTATACATATTTTTAGGTGAACCCTATACACTGCACCTTTAAAATAACTAGTAACTATAGCTGTGAAATAAATGTAGTGGAGTGAAAAGTACAAAATTTCCCTTTAAACAGTAGTGGAATAGAAATATAAAGTGGCATTTACTAGAAATACTCAAATACAGTACCCGGATCATTATATTCCACCACTATTTGAAAGTGGTTCTTTCTTTGTTTCTCCTCTGGAAATTCAAATCAAGCAGACATGGGGGTCACCTAAGTATGACCTATTAGCTTTTGGACCTGATCCAGTTGACTTAAGATGCAGATAGGTGGCATGGGGGGGGGGGGAGCATTCCTTAAGCAAATCTTAAGCTACTGAAATGTCTCAGCTCAAAGCAACCAGTCCAAAATGGCGAGAGAATGAGAAGGAAGATGAGAAGGACGAGTAATGACGCAAGATGCAGAATGAAAGCAAGGCAAAGAGTGTGCGGGGAGAAACATACTGGAATTGGCAGGGGATGCAGAGGACCTCCTCAGTGTAGTGCTGTGCATGAAAAAACTGAAAGGAGAAACAAAAACAGACAACATGCCAACAGTCAACAAAGAGATGACAGAGTGAAGGCATACACAGCACGGCATCATGGGGGGGCTGCTGTGAGTGCAGTGAGTGGAGTGTGGTGTGGAGAAGGAAGAGCTGGGGGATGGACGAGAGACAGGAGTAAGATCATGGCTGGAAGGCATGCAAATTGATACTGAATGAACCAAAAGTGTGGTTGTTACGTAACAAAGAAAAAGAAGATGGAAGTGGGTTGAAGTCGGTCATTGTACATTAATGTTTGTACAAACTGAAACTGAATCTCAGCTCTTACAAACACTGAGCAAGTTGGAGGTTTTAAACTTCATTTATAGGACAATGTACATAATGTGTATGCTGTATAGAGACAGCTATTCTGGTTTAATAAATAATGAATGTAAAGTTGATGACACCTGCAGCAGCTTGGTGGAAGTAGGTGTTTCATTTAACTGGCTGAGTTGGGTCAGATTACTTTAAAAGGTAGTCAGTTACTGAATTCAAATTACACAGCAGTTTTTGTAATTAACAAAAGAAATGTTATCTAATCTGAATACTTCAATTTATAGTATAGTCACAGATTTACTCTTCTCTCTTTAAAAATTTCAAAACATTTTCAATGCAAATAAAACGCTTCTTGCTTATTCAGAAGGCACAGTTGGTTAAATAAAAAAAGCCATATTTTAAAGGGGCTATATGTAACAATTTCTAGCAGTTAACACATATTAATCGCTTTTTTATTAACAATATGTGGCCATATCAGTTGCATATAGGCCATATTCACATGGCGGCCATTTTCCTGGGACGTCGTGCTCAGGGTGGGAAGCCCAGATGTCGTACTGCTGTGTTCCACGTTGCAAGTCGTACAACAAATTTTGTTACCATTTCACTGCTTCCTGATAAATTTAGCAACTGAAAAGACAATAGATGGTGAAAATTTGTAGAGACATCACACCTTATTTCAAGGTAAAACAATATATTTGATAACCCAGTAACTTCCGCCTGACAAAAGCTAATGTTAGCATTCAACCACTTCGTGGCTAATGATACTGTTTGATAGTGTTACACGATATGAAAGTTAAGGCATAAATTAATTTTTAAACATCAACAGACATCTTGGACACTTTAAGTAGTAGTATGAATGCTAACTATCCATTGTCTTATCAGTTGCTGATTAATCAGGAAGCGGTAAAATGATAATGATTTGTCAGATTTCCAACATTTATACGTCCAGCTACTACACAGCAGTACAACAGAGCGTGACATCGGCGGGAATGGCTGCATATGGTCTATAGAAGCCCGTCGACGATTTGTTGAAGTTGTGTAATGCTGCTGGATTGTGGATTTCTTTGTCCGCGGCAGACCAAAAAATGTGACTTTATGCACGTTCTCGAGTGCCTCGTCTTAGTACCTCTACAGAGAGCAACAGTAGCCAACGTTAGTTTATAAATGTAGTCCCTGAACATAAACTAACAACCGACAACACAGAAGTTCCACAGAGCCCCTTCAAAGACATCATAAAAAATGCAATCAAGTAATCTTTGACAATGTAACTAGAATTAATTACACCCTTTTCTCAAATGTAATCTGGGCTGATTATAAGTATTAATTCTTTCTAATCTGATTACTTAATCCTGATTACATGTACATTTTCACCCGTTAACGTTTGTTTGATGGTCTGTTGTTTGGATGGAGGATGAGTCTCGGCCCAGAATAGACCCCATTAACTTCTGATGCTGGTCCATATAAAGGGATGGATCCAAGAACTTTTTCTCACTTTCTTAAACACTGAGATTTTTTGGCATTTCCACTAAATTCTCACAGAACAATGCATGGATCTTGATGTACAATATGAAGAATTATATGTTATCATCATACAGTATAACAGATTATAGTGGTATGATCATTTTCTGAGGGTATTAAAGCTTTAGAAAAGTTTTTGTGAAGTTTGACTTGGAATCCAATTTCTGAATGTTTAAGTAGTGTTAATCCTTTTTACCCGCGCAGTGTTTTGTTATTTCACACATCAGTGAGAATACGCTGAGGCAGAAAGCAGATGTTCGCAAGCAAATAGACTAAGCATTATTGAGTCATTATAGAGTCGATGGAATAAACGAAACAGAATTTTCTGGTTTCAACAGGAAAAAGTGACTAAAACTGCCACTTTATGCCTCTTAGTAGACAAACATTGAATAATAAATGTTACTGGATGCATGATGTGTGTTTTACAGTCGTTCCTCACCTTCCTCCTGATGTCTGTGAATTGGGAAAAGAGTAAGGACAGGTAGAAAGACAGCTCCAGTATATAGTAATAATGGATGTCCACAGTCAGTGGCTGCATAAACACAAAAAGCAACAAGGTTAAAATAAATATTTGAGTATTGCCAGTCATCTTGCCATATCATGATTACTGAAGATGTTGTATAAAAAGGCTTTTACCTGGTATGGGTAGTTGTACCAGCACTCTTTAGTGTTCCAAAGCCATGGAGTCTGGAAAAAATGAAAAGAGTGACTTAAAAATCTTAAAATCAATACTTTTCAACCCTAATGAAAGAAATCAAACCGGATTATACTTTGAAATGCATCATCAACTAATACGATAAGACTGTGACGAAGGTTAAGACAGCACTGTAATACAATTTATCGTGAAAACCCCCAGAGACAACAATGGAAATGAGTCCAAGGCTTTGTTGTTCTCCCCCTGACAAAGTCTTGGAGGGTTATTTTAAAAACGTATTCCTATACACTTAATAATTATGTGTTAAATATGTACTCCTATTAAGTATCACAATATTACGGTCATGTAATTTGATTACGGATATTATCATGATTTTGAATTAATATCAAAAAATGTTTGTGTGGTCCAAAATGATTTGTTTTGTTTATGGGGGATCAAAAATGCAAAATAGAAATTGGTAATTGAGCTTGTTTGCAGTTCTTGGTGTCCTGCCAACAGTTTTACAGACGTCTCTTTTATAATGGCGGTCTATGGGGATACCAGTTTGGAAGCAACGCTGAGCAGCACCCTCCAGTGCCCGGCGTTTGCGGTTTTGGTAGTTGCCAGTTTTTGGAATAAAACAGGTAAAAATGGCCCAGCATACTGTACTGCCTTAACGTTAGCTAGCTAGTGTTAGCAATGTTAACATTTGCTAGCATTTTAGCTAATTTTGCTAGCAAACATTAACATTGCGAACACTAGCTAGCTAACATTGGTAGCATAATGTAGAACTCAGTCATTCTTACGTTTTTTCCCCCACAAACTGACAACTACCAAGACCCTCTTGGTAATCGCTGACGAAACAGATACCAGGTGATACCAACCAGAAGCTGGAACCAACCATCAGAATTCTTACAGAGATAAAAAAACAAAAAAACAATCAACTCTCCAAGCCTGAATGTTGCCAATTAACCAAACCAAACCAAAAACAAAGTGAGCTACCGAGCCATTCAGTAAAACCTTGAAAGAGCAGACATCATTAAATGCAACAATGTTATGCTGCTCCCACACATCCAGGTGGAGTTCAATTTAATATTTCCTTGTCACTTAAGCACTAACATGAATATCAATGTGCCCACTGACAAAGGAATAATTCCCTTGATGGATTCTGAATGAAATCAAAGTAGTTTATAAAATACTGAACGCACGTCATCAGAGATTTTGTTACTTTGACATAAAAGGAAGCTCCATTTCCAAGGAACCACGTAATGACATAATGACATCAGGATGACAAGAGAAACAGTAACTGTGATACATAAGAATGTGTTATAAGCAAACAGTGACCCATCACTGTGACTGAGTTTACGTCTCCTCGCTCCTCTCCAGACTGGCTCTATTAATAAATCCCACTGAGAGTCCAGCCTGCAGCAGGGATTGCCAGCGAATGAACTATTTTCACAAAGTGCTTTGTCATGCAACTTGTGTCTCTTAAAGATTCTTCCTGCTCTGCTATCTCAACTATTACGCTGTTGATTATATACCGTGCTTTCTTGTATTTCATGAATCTATGTATGAAATATATTAATCTATCTCAGTCACTTTAATCAGCAGTGGTGGAATGTAGCCTACTTAAGAACAGATCTGAGGTACTTGGACTTTACTTCACACTAATTCACTGCCCGGCCCCAAAAAAAAAATCACACACTCTAACATTTCATTGGACTGCCTTTAGCTTTAATTACGGCATGCATTCGCCGTGGCATAGTTTCGATAAGGTTATGCAATGTCTTGTATCGATGATGGGAGAATTGGGCCGCTGTGTTAAGTCTTCTCCAGCACATCCCAAAGATTTGCAATGGGGTTGAGGTCTGGCCAATCCATGTGTGAAAATGATGTCTCATGCTCCCTGAACCGCTCTTTCACAATTTGAGCCCGATGAATCGTGGCATTGTCAACATGGAATATGGGGAAGAAAAAAATCCATTGATGGAAAAACCTGGTCATTCGGTATATTCAGGCAGTCAGCTGACCTCATTGTTCTGGCACATAACGTTGCTGAACCTCGACCTGACCAACTGAAGCAACCCCAGATCATAACACTGCCCCCATAGGCTTGTACTGTAGGCAGTAGGTGTGATGGATGCATCACTTCAACCGCCTCTCTTCTTACCCTGATGCGCCCATCACTCTGGAACAGGGTAAATCTGGACTCATCAGACCACATGACCTTTTTTCCATTGCTCCAGAGTCCAATCTTTATGCTCCCTGGTAAATTGAAGCCTTTTATTCTGATTAGCCTCACTGACAAGTGGTTTTCTTAAGGCTACACAGCTGTTTAGTGCCAATCCCTTCAGTTCTCTTTGCATTGTGCGTACGGAAATGCTCTTACTTTCACTATTAAACATAGCCATGAGTTCTACTGTTGATTTTTTATGATTTGATTGAAAAATAACTAAAAAGCTAGAAAGAGACAGCAGGCTGGTGTTACTGTATCTTGTCTTGATGGTTGCTTCTTTATATAGATGTGAAACATAGATAAATAGATAAAAGAAAGATACAAATCAAAACAAAACAACAAACAAATCACCACCACATACCTGGATGGTGTTATTTAGCATTAGTATGTTATATATTTGTCAGCTGCTCCCCCATCCATTGAAAGATCCCAGTAAATTTCCATTATTAACGATCTCTTTTTGTACGAGGCTGTGTTACAAATGCCCCTCTCAACCAGGACATCCATTTTACATGGCAGTCTCATGACTGGGCACCGATCTATTAAGAAGCCACGAGATTTTCATGGCATGCGAGCCATGTGCCTCCATATCTGTGAATGGCTTCAAACCTCAGTGACTCACACTACTAACTTTAACAGACATTACAGGTGCTCATTTGTCTTTAGGCGAAGCTTACCTTTTTAAGAAAACGCACTCCGTAAGTAAATATGTAGAGATAGAATGTAAATCTCCACCTGAAAGAAAGAAAGACAGAAAAAATATATAATGAATATAAAGCAGAATGAATTAATCCTCAACATTTGATTTGTTTAGGCAACAAAGCTTTCATTACATTTGCAATCTTTACTGTTTAGAGCAAAACCTTGAGAAGCCTGGACCTAACAGTCGTGGTTCAGCCTTTAGCTTTGCAGTGTGTTTGCATTTCCCATCATTTTTTCATTCTTTATTTCTTTGTCCACTTTGTTTTCTCAAGTCTATGCTATAAATTTGGATTAAGTATAAGGATTAGTAAATTACAGAGAGAAGCTAAGTGTTTTCATTTGCGAAAAACCAATTTGCAGAGAATAATGCAGCTGCCTCAGTCCTAAAGTCATACAATTCAAGATGCATCCTGGAATATAAACCCTTACCAGGGATCTTCTAATTAAAACAACTTGTCCTGTATACTACATCTTAAGGCTGCAACTAACAATTTCTTTCAGTATTGATTATTCTGCTAATTCTTTTCAAGACTAATCAATTGTTTAGGCTATAAAACCTCAAGCTGAATTCAATATCAAACTGGATCGCCCTGTATTACTCTAAATTTTAAACCAACTGTGACTGCTTCACCAGATCAAGGATCCAAATTGTACTCACTCATAGATACCAGACACCTTAATATGTCTGATTTTATTCATCAAGACCCATACACTATTCCCTGGGAAAAAACGCCCTATCTTGAAAAAAAAAAATTCTGGCTCTGTCCTAAAGTAAATCGGGTCTGTGTTCTAGGCTGTGACTCATCCTCCTTGCAAGTTTGTGTGATCCTGCTGACAAACCAACCAACAAACAAACGGACACGTGAAAACATAAGCTTCTTGACGAAAGTAATGTAGCTCATCACAATCTCCCAGAGCCCCGAAGTGACACCTTCAGATTGCTTCTTTTGTCCAACCACCAGTCCAAACCTCAAACACTCTTCATTAACTGTCATTAATGACAAAGAAAAGTGGGAAATTATTACATTTAAGAAGCTCAAGCCAGCGAATGTTTTACATTTGTGCTTGAAAACTGATTTGGACCAGCCATTCCCAAACTTAAGAATGACACGGCCGATTTGAAGTCCGAAAATCTTCTGGAGCCTACCCAAACCTTTAATCACAACTCTGTTCCCGTCAGTGACGTGATAAAAGATGCGTGCCGATGTTGTGACTGTTCCCTAACCAGACAATGTTGCCCTCCAGTTAGAGTTGTTTTTCCTGCTTTGGTGAGGTTCAGGGGGAAAGAAAGACACTCACACTGTCCAGTCTCAGCCCAGCCTGCTCCGTGCCTTTATATAACCCTGTATAATTTACAGTAACTCCAGCTACACAATAGTAGGGAAAGTGATCATCATGAGGTCTGAGCTGCTTCAGCTGACACATCAGTGATCAAAGCCATGCTGAGCTGGGAGATGTGCATATATACCCAACTCATAACCGTCAGCAACTGGGAGGACGGGTTTATTACTGGACAACTAACAAAAGTTTTCTTTCTACACAGCTGTAGAAGTTGCATCAGATGAAAACACGTGTTTCTGCAGGGAACTGAAGCAAATTCATCTGCTGGGCTTCAGTGAGAGACTCCCTGCTGTTCGTTATTAAGTTGTCAAGGCATTTCACAAATTTGCAGCCAGTTAAATAAAATGTTTTTTCCCCAAGTGGAGTCTATATTCTGAGACACAGTGTAAAAGCTTCACATGCGGAAGAACAAAACAAAGCCTCTGTGACATGAAAGAAAAAATCCATGCATGACTCCCTCCCATGACTGTGACAGCAGCTCTATAGCCCGTCATGTGAGACGAGGTTTGCATACTTTAAAGGTTGCGCCGAGTGGTTGGTCCAGCTGACCTCAAATCAAACACATTTTGACAAAAACACAACATGACATGAACACAAGAGAAGAGGATGAATCCACATCAGCTTCTCAGCACAGTTTGTCCCTTTATGTGGATGTTTGTTCAAGATATTCGCTTGTAAGCGGGTTAATATAAAGCCATCATTACCTGCTTATTGTTGATCAATAGTATTGTAAAACCAAATTAACTGGATAAGTCTACCTGGCACACAGTAAAGACCGTTGCATGGCAACCGGTTCATCAAGCCTGCAAGAGTCTTTTTCAAGTGCTGCTGAATCGCTGCTATATATGTACAATCACAATGAGTCACAACTGCTCCCTGTGTATAGTCTTTTTTCTCCCCTAGTCGAGCACACATGGTTATTGTCATTCTGACTTTATTCTTCCGATTCAGTGTTGATAATGATGGCGTTGGAGAAACTCAAATGTTACGCAGTTAATTATCTGAGAGCTGCTGTTTATTAGCTGCACATGATGTTGCAGCAATTAATTAGTGCTGGGTAGTTAACTGAATTACGTTTATGTGTTATGACGAACTTGTCCTGTAAACAACTTTCAAACTGAAACAATAAAAGCGGGCTTTTGTTAATGTGTTATGGCACACAGAACCACCGTTCTTTAATAATGGCTTGATTAGGCATCAGTGAATCATTCATGATGTGAGACTTTTAAACTGGGGCAGATTCGCTGATCACTATTAAATCAAATGTACCTGTTTAGACAAAGCATAGCCTGAGGGATGAAAAAAAAATGTAGGAGGGCAACTTTGATTTGTAATGAGGCTGGCTTTATTCTGAGTGTAGCACCTAGCTTTGGAATAAAATATAAAAACAGCTCATCCTGGCTTATTTAACTCCGCCATGTCACTTCTCCAGGTGGGTAGTTGAAGCGCCAGCTGGCTGCAGGTGTTTGCATTCGGATCACTCAACTTAACAATTAGTCATGACGCTCCAGCTTTGATCATTTGTGTGAAAGCCTTAATATATTCCCTCTCCGCTGTTAAATCAGGAGTAACACCTCTGTTAATCTTCAGCCGGTAATAGCTGTCCCTTCCACCTTTTTGTATTTGTCCAATTTGGTTTGATTACGGGCGTGATTTCAAAATTTCCCACATGAAAAAGCCGGCTAATAGCCAGTTATTTTCATGTGGTGCAACTAATTTAAGGAATAACAGGGGTGTGGCCGTCCTCTCTCAAGAACACATGTAAATGGCTCATCTCACAGCTGTCCTGTAAGCATCTGCTGAGCACGCACGTGCTTATTAGCTGTCGGCTCGGTGTCTGCTGCTGAGCTGCCTCTGGGGAGGTGTGTCGGTTCAAGGAAACCGATTTCATACAGCTACATATTGGTGACTGAGAGAGCATTTATGAGGATATTGGTAACCTCTAGAGGTTAAACACCTAAATTCATTTTTGAGAGTCTACTGCAGACTTAGATTTTGTATCTGATGAAAGTAACTATTTGCTTTTGAGGAATAAAAAATGAAGAAATTGTAGTATAATGGTATTAATTATCAAGCCAATAAAAGTGTTAATTTTTAGTTATAATTTTGACAAACTGGGGCATAATTGCAGTGACCCTCCCCCTAAAAAAACAGTTATTGATGACCAGAATATAGTGAGATATTCTGTGTTTCTTAGCTTTAAAGGTGCTGGTGGGTGATTTTTTTTACCTTTCTCAAAGCCAGGCTAGCTGTTTGCCCCGGTTTTCAGTGTATTTGCTAAGCTAAGCTAGCTGGCTAATGGAGGTAGCTTCATATTTGGTGTATGGATGGTGAAGGTGGTTATCAAACCTCTCATTTTCCCAAATATAAAACTAGTCCTTAAAACAACCAAATTGGTAAATTGGTAAATGGATCTATGACAGAAGACGGAAGATTTTCAGCACATGAAAAACACCAGTCAAAAACCCATTAATAAAACATTTAAGCATACATCAGATCCAGTAATAACTAAAGCCTAAAATAGACATAAGATAAAAATAGAAACTATATTTAGTTATATTAAATCTTGTCACAGAAGTCTATGTTTCTTTAAAAAAAAAATGAAGCTGTGATTTGCATTATTTTGCTTGTGATAATGTCTTTGTTCTCACTGAAGGCAGAGAGGAGAAAGGATGGAGGAAGACGAGATCAGACGTCGGAGGCTATTGAGGACATCAAAGCAGCGCTCCATCCTCTGCCTGCCTTAAACAAGGAGAGCTGATGAGAGGAGGAGGGCCTCTCTGGTAAAACTACACTGAAAGAACTACTTGTCTTAATTTGTCATTTTGTCTGATAGTGAGGCTTTAAATCGAAGTCACAAATAACTTCTTACACTGTAGTGAAATAATGCTACTTGTTTTGTTCGACTCCCAACACCTGTTTTAAGACATTTTTGGAAAGACTTAATTTCCCCCGTTATAAACAGAGGTTGCTGTGCATCTCTTTCTGCTATAAATCAATACTTGAAATCATTTGTTGCTGTACATGTTGGAAAAAGAGAGAGGCAGCAACAATAGCTGGTAAACAAACTCCATGCGGGGTCTTCATTATTTCCAGACCAAATGTGTCGGCTGCGAACTCTGTGTTTGCATAATGAAAAGAATAGACAACAGATCAGCTATCCTGACGACCGAGAGACAAAGAACGCTATCAGTCTGCAACAGCTGCGCATGAGGGCCTAATTAGAGTGCAATCACTGCTGGAAGGGCTGAAGCTGGGGCCCGTTTGGAGAACTGCACTGTAAGCAACTGAGACGGCCAACCTGGCCAAACTATTGCAAAGCCCGACGTCGTCTGCAGTCAATTATGCTGTATGCAGATAACAGCTTTGGTTCAGTTGTAATGCCAGACAAGCAGGTTAGAAAAAGCTCACACGCACTCCAGAGGAGCACAAATTCACTCTCTTCTAGGCAGGTTTTCTTTCTTCTACACAAGTCCGGTAGTGTAATCAGCCAGCAGTGTCCTCCTGAGTGAACAGCAGCCTCGGGTGGATCAGAGGACGCGAGGCTCCTCGTGTATCAAACTGCCAGACTGGCTCTGCTGGTGTCAGACATGACTCTGCTCTGACAGCCACACTCGCTTGTTGGCCTTTAACATCACACTGCTAAGTAACTACAATCTCCCTGATGGCAAATGCTCGACTGCAGATTAGCCAGTTCTCTCTTACAGCCTGAGTGGGTTTGTTGGTTTGCACTGGGACACATTTGACTATTATCCCTCAGCAGCACCAGCATTCATGCTGCAATCTTTGAAAGCCATGTAAGATACAGCAACGGTTAACCAAAGCTGAAACACTGTCATAATGACTGCTAATGGACCATTAATGCTGCTACCCTTCATAGAGTTAAAAAGTTTGCAGTTGATGAATACACAGAGGCACACACACAAATCTTCAGGACAAAGTTGACTGATCTCAATTTCACCAATTTATTCTGGCCATGTCAACCAACATGTCATATAAATGACATGACTTCCATTTTCCTCCATGCTCTGATGAAGGCCACTAGCCTGAAACATTAGCATGTTGATTGATAAAGCCAGAATAAATTGGTGAAATTATGATTAGTCAACTTTGTCCTGAAGATTTGCATGTGTGCTACATTTGTACCTCTGGGTATTCAGCAGTATTAATTTATGAATCTGGCTTAGCACCACAAAACTCTGGGAAGGCACATCCTTTCAAAGATTAACTAGCAGATGAATTAACCTGTCAGTTTTTGTAACTGATTAATTGTTTCTGTCATTTCCCAGTTCAACCTGTTCTAGTTCCTCAAGCTTGAGGATTTGCTGCTTTATTTATAGTTATAACGGCGTAAACTAAAAACCTTTTGGTTTTGGACTGTTGGTCAGACAAAAACAAGCAACACGAGGATCTCACTCGGGATTCTAAGGAGGTGTAACGGGCATTTTGGTAATACTTTTTGACATTTTTTCGATTAAATAATGAATCAATCAGTCAACAAAATAATCAATAGCCAGGAATGTTGACTAAAGTCATTGTTTTGACTTGCAACGTGACTTGACAAGAAATAAATGACTTGAGACTCGACTTAGAAGTAAAAAACTCCTGACTTGACTTCAGACATGATGACTCAAACGAAGTTTAAAGGAAAAGGTTAATTTATTAGTCATACAACACCAGGGTAGTAGAACAAAACTGACTTTAAGTCCCTTTATGCTGCATAAGAGAAAAAAACTATTTGATACAGTTGAGTGCAGAGGATGATGCTGAAAGTCTGGTGGTATGGAATTTCAATTAATTGTTATACTTTTTAAACTGGTTAGATAAACTTGCCAATAATATCATTATTGGCACCAATACCTTGTTTTTTCTCTTCATAAAGACCCGATTCTGCAGGTGAGACTCTGCTTTCACATCTCCAGTGCAGACTAAATTGAATAAATACACTTTTTGTCCTGTGTTTTTGGTAGTTGCGAATCTGAGGAAAACAGAAACGATCTGGTTGTCTTTGCGTGAGCCGTGTCAACAACATGTTTTTGTGATGGTGTGCTTTTAAGCAGCAACAGAGATTTTCCCATAATTTCCATAAAATATGAAAATGAACTTGAAACTTGTTTGGATAAAGGCATCAGTCACGGTGAGCATCGTGCCAGCTTTTACTACTGTCACAGGTGTTATTCATGACGAGTAATGCAGTGGTTCCTATTCAAATCAGTCTTCACATAATAAAAGGATAAAAAAACGACATTTCAGTCTTTATCTCCTCAGCCCCATGCGAGTTGAAAGTCAAGTAAAGATTCGTAGTCCGCAAAACATTCCTGGAGCTTCACAGCAAAACAGCGTTGCAGCTTTCTCTGAAACAACTAGAGACAAGTAGATGGGGACTTGCTTAAGACGTAAAAAAACAAACAACTGAAACAAAACATAAAATGGGTCCATACAGCTTGTCCCATGTAGTCGGAGATGCCAAGTGATTTGAAAATGTGTTACTTACACCAAGCTTGTGCACCCACTTCAGATGGGGTGTGTGCTTTTGGTTTAGCAGCTACAGTGATGATTTCGGTGTAAATAACATCTTTTAAAATCAATTTAGGATCACAGGGCTTCCAGAGACTTGGCTTACGCTGAACGAGCTGTATGGAGCCATTTCAAGTGTTTTTTTGGCAGCTGTTTTTTTTCATTTTCCCAAGCTAATTCAGTTGCTTAGGAGAATGCTGCAACGCTGTGTTGCCGTGAAGCTCCAGAAATGTTTTGTGGACTTCACATTGGCATGAGCAGTTTGTAGATAGTGACTGAATTTTCATTTTTGGTTGAACTTATCCTTTAAGTAACATAATCATGACAACAATAAAGCAGATATGATGTTCACTGTGAGCTGCCTACCTCGGACAAGTTAAAAGTCTATACAATTACATGCAAAGAAAAATGACTCGTAGCTAAATCGGGCATACTGTATGGTGTGGTGTTGAAATGTTTTGTCTTACATGCTTTCACAGAACCGGGCAAGAGTGCTGGGCTTCTCCTGGTTGCGGCGTTGTCTGAACCAGCGCTGGATAGTCCGCACGTCCCAGTCAAGCTGCTTGGACAGGCCCTCCAACCTCTTCTCGTCTGGGTGCTGGCAAGACAAGATAGAGAACACTCCATTTATAAGATGTGCTGGCTTTCATTGTGGCGGCACAAATGTTATGAGATGAAGAGACAGAAACATGCACCACCTTGGTTATAGCAGTGAAAACCTTCTCCAGGATGGCATTGGGTTGTGCTTTTTGTGGTCCGTTGGCTTGGATCTTCAGGCCCATGGCACATGGTCTGGCAATAAACCTGCAATTAAAATATCATGACACCGTTCTAGATCAAGACAGAGACAGTTTATCTTTGAGGTTAAGGAAAAATACACCCTGATTATATTTAGGGATTGGGACACAAGCCATTCAATCACCAGGAGGCGTTATCAGCACCTGGACACATGTATCTGATTGCTCTCTCTTCTTCTTTTATTCTCCCAGGACATGACACTTCACAGTCATCTCAAGAAACACCATTTTGGCATCTTCTTGTAGAATAAAAGAAGAAGTGGGTACGGCGCAGCAGGGTGAGGCTAATTGCTTTTGTCTTTTTGACACAAGACATTTGGTATTGTGAACCACTTTATGAAAAAGGAGGCACAGTACAGTCTGCACATTTATGTTCACATTTGTTAAAACACAGTTCAGGGCCATATTAAATGGACAATGGACTACTCTGGGCATTATTTCTTGGGGCGTCCCATATATGCATATTTTGATGTTTAGTAAACAAACAAAATTCCTTTAATGCCACATGATTATTATTATACTCATGAATCTATTTACATTTCGGTATTAATATGCAATTGGTTATTCACGTTCCTATAAGAAAAGTATAGCTACCGTTGTGTACATTTGAAAATGAATAAATATTTATATGAACATTGAAATCAAGTTTTAGACCAGAGATTCGTTTAGATATTAATTATATTTTTAAAACATTACAAAATATACAGTATGTTAAAGATGCACGATGTAGATTTTGCTACGCTCTTTGTTCTCATGACTGAATAAACAAACTGACCTTAAAGGACAACACAGTTTCATACTGTTTTATTATGTTTATATGTGGCAGACCCTGCCACCTTTCTAGCTTCAAACAGTGTTCTGGGGACATTATTTTCCTCTGAGAACAGCTTGTTTATCAGTTATGGAAGAAATAAATATTTCTGCGTTCGTCTCTTTACCTCGTTCATTTTGTAAATATAAAGATTCTGAATTTGAATTTCTTCTCCAAACCTACACAGCGCCCCTTTAAACATTTTGTTAACAGTAACAGTAACAGCGGTTCCTTTCTCGTCTGTTCAGTTATTATGCGCCACATATCCGGAACAAACTCCCAGAAAACTGCAGGTCCGCTCCAACTCTCACCTCTTTTAAATGAAGACTTTTCATTGAAGCAATTTCAAGGCTTTGAACTGCACTTTTATTTTTTAAACCTATTCTATTTTAGCTTACTTGCCTATTTCTTAACTTAATTTAATGTGTTGTTTCTCGATGTCTTCCTACTTGTTTTTAATGCGTTTTAAATGCAATTTTTAATGTCTTAATGTAATTTCATGCCCCTGTAAAGCACTTCGAGTTGCCTTGTGTCTGAATTGTGCTTTACAAATAAACTTGCCTTGCTTCTGTTCGGCCCCCCTAATGTCAATGAGGCCCTCTGGGCATGTGCCTTGTGCTCTTGCCCAGCTCAGGTTAACAAGTGACTATGTAAATAAACAATATACTATGAAGACATTACACATTAATGATAACGGTTGTACATTAGCTGTATTTTCAGGGATAAATGCTGAACATGAGTGAAGGATTTAGTGCTCCCTACAGAGACTCCTGACCCACATGTGCATCACAAGCACTGCTGTGACCATCATGGATCTATGCCATACTTTACATTGATGATTGTATAATAATAGTAAAATGATGCAACAAATCACAAGAGGAGCATCTGAGTTTAAAAAGAAACGCCGGATTAGTGAAGAGAAGCCTGTTTCCAGCATGATGCTCTGCTGAAACCCAGGTTTAACCTGAGACAGACAGTCCCTGTATTTTGGACAGACAAGGTAACTTGGCTGCACAGTGTGTGTGTGTGCACACTGACAGATGCATCAAATGCAGACAGCGCGTACTGCTGCAGGCCTGCAGAAAGAAGGATGATCAACCGTGGTGATTTGTGGGCTAACCAGATAAGATGCCATTGTTTAGGTACCAGACTGACGAACACGGGCAGCGACGCGTGCTGCATCATTCCCACAACACCAAACCCGCACCACAGCCACCTGGACGATCGCATCATGTGCTTCAGACCCACCTTTCGAAAACCAGCCGGATCATAAAGATGCAGAATGCTAAAGGACACGCCAGATACAGATCCTCGGCTTGCGGGAACGTTGCCTCATCTGTGTTTTTTAAGTCAGCCCAGGTTACATTGTGCGGGAGCCAGAACCGCTCGTTCCAAAACCACGCCAAAATACCGGCCATCTCCCTGCAGCACGCACTGTGACCGGGTCGAAAGACGAATCGAT
This sequence comes from Pagrus major, assembly GCF_040436345.1. Lineage (NCBI taxonomy): Eukaryota > Metazoa > Chordata > Actinopteri > Spariformes > Sparidae > Pagrus > Pagrus major. The sequence continues at coordinate 18,549,629 of NC_133223.1, forward strand.
GGCCCGCTGTATCTCCGAGCTCCCTCGCAGGCGATCTGGCCGTGCAACACTGGGGCTGATGGTGAGATATCCGTGCGAGATCGCCGTCCGTCCGCTTCCCCTCAGCTATTCCTGTGTAGGGAAGTAGACTCAATCAGCTCCTCCGCGACTGATTGGTGCGTTGAAATGTCATGCAGTGCACTGTGTGTGTGTGTGTGTGTGTGTGTGTGTGTGTACGTTGTGCCGGCCACAGCACGTAATCAAGGTAAACCACGTCTTTGTACAGCACGTAACAAGTTCAAGTAGGTTTCATCGTGAAGGGGCTGTAGAGGATTGGATGTTTTTTTTTGTGTTTTGTTTATTTCGTTTCTTGTCCTGCTGTTATATTATTGTACGAATCCATCAGTAACCACACGAGGTGTCACCATCAACGTGTTACTGTTGCCAAACTCGAACTGATCGTGTATGATTTTTTGTCAAAATGTGAATTTTAAGCACGATTTATACGACAACACGAAAGCAATATGCTCCAAAGACTAGTATGTGCACGCCATGGCTGGTAAACCCTGCCATCTACTGACAGCTTTCATGTATGACCAGTAGATGTAAACTGACCCTGTGATAACGTTTTCTTAACTTCATAACTTAATAGTCTTATATATTTCTTTAAAGGTGCACTATGTAAGTTTTGGGAAGAAAAAGAGAACTCTTTTTTTTATGCCTAAACAAACTAAATAAACAAACTCTCTTTGTTTTCATGACTGAATAAACGGAATAAACAAACTGACCTTAAAGGAAAACACAGTTTCATACTGTTTTACTTTGTTTATATGTGGCGGACCCTGCCACCTATCTAGCTTCAAACAGTGTTCTGGGGACCTTATCAGCTTGTTTATTCAGTTTACATATTTCCGATTTTGTATTATTACCTCATTAAAAATGTAAATATTAAAATTCTGAGTTTGAATTTCCTCTCCAAAACTACATAGTGCCCCTTTAATAGTAAACAATTTTAATGAATGATTCCATTCAGTCATTTTTAAAAAAACAAAACAAATATTGTCTGGTTTCAGCTTCTCAAATGTAAATATTTCCTGCTTCCTTTTGTTTAATGTGACAGTAAATGTAATATTCTTGGGTTTTCGACAAAAAAAGTCATTTGAAGATGACATCTCCAGTTTTAGGAGGTGGTTTGAATTTCTTCTCCAAAAGTACATAGTGCCCCTTTAAGTGGAAGAAAACCAAAGCTTACTTATTTTTAACATTTGGGTAAATTCCTGTGTGGCAGCTATAAAATATATATTATAGGTTGTACATTTTGAGTCTATGGTGATCTTGAACTGTGGTTTAATATCTTCCATCTTCTTAATTAAAGAAAACTGCATATGGAGCCTGAGTGTGCGACACTTTTTTCCACTTTTTAGTATCTTCCAACCATTATATAGCCGAGGCTATCAATGAAATAGCTCTGTCAGACTCCTCTCATTATAATGCAGTACAATTAAGCAGAACCACTGCAGCGTCCAACTTGACCTAAAAGTTAATTTAAAACATCTTTAAAATGGTTTAAACAAAATAAATCTTAAGATAAAAGTTATTGCACCGTTACATTAAACTGCATTAGTTTTAGCTCGGTGTTAACTGGCCTCCCAGTGTATAAACCATGTGCACAGTACAAGAAATCAACATAAGAATTTATTTATGTTGTATAATACAAAATAATCATACATTTTATTCAGTATTGTACTGCATACAGTCCTTATTATATTCCCAGATAGCATATTTAAGGATTTTATGGTATAATAGTGGAAACACTTTATGTATAAAGTATAACTAATTATTATTCTTAATATAGATTATTCTGCCCATTATTGTCTTGATTAATCCACTGGTCTATAAGAAAAGAGTGAAACATTTCACACATTATCCTAGAGTTAGAGATTTCATCTTCAGATCACTTTTCCCCCCTAAATCCAACATTAATACATTTGCTGTTACGTAAAATATAGGAAGCAGGAAATATTCACATTTAAGAAGCTGGAACCAGACAGTATTTGTTTAAAAAGTGACTGATTCAAATCACATATTAAAATTGTTGCTTATTAAAGGGGCGCTATGTAGTTTTGGAGAAGAAATTCAAGCTCAGCATTTTAATATTTACAATATTTACAATATTTACAATATTTACAATATTAATACAAACACAGAAATATTTTTTTTTTTATGACTGAATAAACAAGCTGTTCTCAGAGGAAAATAAGGTCCCCAGAACACTGTTTGAAGCTAGAAAGGTGGCAGGGTCCGCCACATATAAACAAAGTAAAACAGTATGAAACTGTGCTGTCCTTTAAGGTCAGTTTGTTTGTTTAGTTTATTCAGTCATGAAAACAAAGACATAAAAAAATCAGTCAGTTAAGATCGTTCTCCTCTGATTAAAATTTTTTCCCCAAAACTACACAGTGCACCTTTAAAGGATTTTATGATATAATAGTGGACACACTTTATATATAAAATATAATAAATAGAGCAGCAACTAGCCTAATTATTAGTTTAGATATAGATTATTCTGCCCATTATTGTCTCAATTAGCAAACTGATAGGTGAAAAATTTCAACCACATGATCCTGAAGCTGAAGATGTCATCTTCAAATGACTTTTTTTTGTCGTAAACCCAAGGATATTAAATTTACTGTCACGTAAAAGTAAAGGAAGCAGGAAATATTTACATTTGAGAAGCTGGAACCAGACAACATGGTTTGAACCGAATCATTCATTAAAATCGTTGCTGATTAAACTTATACTGACAAATCGATTAATCGTTTCATCTCATGATAATAAAAAAAAAAAGTCATGCGTGTTCAGTTGTGCAGTGTGTTGTCATCCCGGCTCACTGCTGGACAGTATCCAGATGTGTTGGCGCCATCTTCTGGCCGGTGTCCACAACGTCACTGGCAGGCCTGACTGCACGTGACACATTGCATCGTCACACAGACGTGTGACTGTCTCACACAAAGCGGGCTGCCAACCAACTTAACACACATTAATAAATGAACATCCGGACAGTTGTTGAACACATTTTATTAATGAACTGAGATAAAACAAAAAAAACATGATGGATTAAACACCTGAATCTGTAGAAGCGCTCTGGAGGTCTTCACAGATGATTAATGGTGATGTTAGTGAGTGTCTTCCTGTGTGTATTGAACCATCGTGTAGTCAGCTGTCATGTCACTGCTGTGTGAGAGTGTGTGTGTGTGAGTGATAGAGAGAGAGAGAGAGAGAGAGAGAGAGAGAGAGAGAGAGAGAGAGCGCATGTGTGCGGTCCGTTATTTTCCGGGTTGCTGCTCATCGCCAGCGGTAGTTGCTCTGCTTCAGCCGCCAGCTGACACTCGTAGGGAGGAGGTGAGGTCAAACTTGATCTCTCCCTCTCTGTGTGTGTGTCTGTCTGTCTGTCTGTCTGTCCGCCTGCCGGAGAGAGAGAGAGAGAGAGAGAGCGCGAGAGCGAGAGGGGCAGGCAGCTAACTAGCGCAGAATCATCATCATCATCATCATGGCGGATCAAGGCGAATCTCCGGCTCCTGTCCAACAACCGGCGCTGACAACCAGCTGGCCAATTACCAGGGAGTCGTACGAGCTGCAGGAAGTCATAGGTAGGTACCCGGGGTGTGATGGGGGCCACATACGATCATGGAAAGGCACGCCGCGGCCGGTTATCAGCTGTGAATGACGATGAGGGGCCTACCGGCTTTTTCATATGCAGCAGCCTCCTGCGATGCTTTGCAATGCGGATGTTAACCAGCACATTCACAGACTACCGGTTTAAAAGTGTGAGCAGGCTGAGACAGCTTTTAAAAAAAAGGAAGGCTGCTGCACGAGGCTGAACATGTACCTTAAGTGTGTGGGTGATGGAGACCTACTCCAGCTGTGTCAGACTATGGCACGTGTCCAGTTTATGAGCCATTAATAAAAATCTCAGAGGCTGTGGCTGTGGAAACACCACAATGTGTTACTGCAGCTGTGTTATCTGTGATGGCATGTACATGATAAACATGTGCTTATTAAAGGAGCACTGCGTAGTTTTGGAGAAGAAATTCAAACTCAACAAAGAAAAACAAACAAATGATTGTAATAATTACAATATTAATGAAGTAATGATACAAACTTTTCCATGACTGGATAAACAAGCTGTTCTCAGAGGAAAATATGGTCCCCAGAACACTGTTTGAAGCTAGAAAGGTGGCAGGGTCCGCCAAGTATAAACACAGTAAAACAGTATGAAACTGTGTTGTCCTTCTTCCCCAAAGCTACATACTGCTCCTTTAACATAGTATAGTCGAACTCATAATAACGTCTATATTGATGATAATAATAATAATAGTGTCAGTATGAGGCCTTGTAGATTATTTTAACATCAGTAAAACTTTTAATTACTCTAAAAAGTGATACTCAGCTCTTAACATAGCTGTAACTATTCCCTTTGTTTTTGACTCATCTGTCGATTATGTTTTTCTTGATCATTTAGGTTTAGGTTTTGATTTAGAAATGTCAAAAAATAGTTATGAAGAATCTCTGTCTTATTTTCTCAGAGCTCAACAGTGCCTTAAATGTCCAACCTACAGTCTAAAAATATGTAAATTACTGGTTCCAGCTCCTCCGATATGACAATTTCCTGCTTTTCTCTGTTTATTATGATTCCGAACTGAATATGTTTGAGTGTTAAAGACCTTTCTTGCTTAAGATTTAAAGGTTAATTGATTGATGATTATTTTTGAGGCAGTAGATTTACAATGCTCACTCACCTGTTAACAGTGATGGAATGTTACCAAGTACATTTACTCAAGTACTTACTTAGGTCCTTACATTTTGAGTTACTTGTACTTTACTTGAGTATTTTCATTTTCTGCTACTTTATACTTTAGGCAAATTTATTACTTTTTACTCCATTGTATTTATTTGATAACGTTACCTACTTGTAACTATGCAGATTACATGCTGCAGCAGAGTCTAAGCAGCACATTTTTATATTAATTGGATGAAAAATGCTGAATATCTGGTCCAGTATAAGCCAGGCCGATTATCTGTTGACCCTTGGCATACAGTATATAGATAGTATATAGTACTTTTCGGGTGACGCTCACATTTACCAAAGTAATATTTTGGAACAATATCTTTACTTCTACTCAAGTATTGTGTACTTTTCATAAGACTGCTTGTTAAACCTGGTTTTTATACACCTATATAACAAAACTATAACAAAAACAAATGATAATGTGTAGCTTTCATGTGCATTATGCTTGTTATTACCATGTTTAACCTTGTGGGCATTTGTTTGTACCTGTTGTAAATTTCTGTAATAATTTCATGCACTATAGCATTTTCCTCCTGTAAATCTACTTTTTAAAAAGTAAAATCTAGTTTTTAAAGTTAAAAGTCACAGAAACATTTTTAGAAATATTCATGACTAAAAATACCAACAATGAAAATCTTAAATGCACTAAACAAGTGCACAAGGAAGTGTCTGAACATTTTTGGCAAGTGCAGGCCCTTTGCAGATGAGCTGACAAGTCATATCAGTACTGATAAGAAATACAACCACACAGCTGTGAGGTGCTGACTATGTTGAGTTAGTGGGACGCCCCCCCCCTGTTCTCATAATCAGCTGCTAAACAGTCAGATCTTCTCTACCTCTCCTTATCTGCCGCTAACAGTTGGCAAGCAATATGCTGTGTGTCGCAGCTTCTTGGTGTGAACAACATCACTTACTCCAGCGTGGCCTGATTTGTAATGAATCGAGTAAGCAACCCATCAAAAAAAAAGCTGCACTCGAACTCAGCTTACGTCATCGCGCGTGTCTGATGTATCAGGCGGCACACATGAGAGATGGTAACATAAACAGGGGAGCAGAAGGTCAGACGAATGCTGCAACGCCACGGAGTGATGCTCAGTTTACGAGTTGTGTTCCAGCTGTGTGTGCTGCGAGTCCCTCTTCGCTCCCGTCCACTTTGTCATTGCTGTGTTGTGACTGTGATTCCAGGCAGCGGGGCCACAGCTGTGGTGCAGGCGGCCCTCTGCACCCCCAGACAGGAGCGTGTCGCCATAAAGAGAATAAACCTGGAGAAATGCCAGACCAGCATGGATGAGCTATTGGCGAGTACAATAAATATGGGCTTATTTTTTCTGTGTGTTATTGTCCCGCTCTCTAATGCTACTACTTCACCTGTGACCCATATTATTCTTGTTGCTTTGTGTAAGTCTGTATCACAATATTAATTAACACACCTAAAAGGCTGTAATAAATCATATGCTGTAAGATGTACGACAGTGTATAAATCTGTCCATGTCACTTCCTGTCGTTTCTCTCCCACAACAGAAAGAAATACAAGCGATGAGCCAGTGCAACCATCCCAACGTTGTCACCTACTACACCTCCTTTGTCGTGAAGGATGAACTTTGGTTAGTCATGAAGCTTCTGAGTGGAGGTGAGCTTCAGCCAAATCTGACATCTGGCTTGGAAATACATGTATGCTGTGTGAATATGAGGACGCTACACACATCTGATAAACAGCTGAAAGCTACCTGGGTTATAGCTCACTTATACTGCAGTTGTTGAAAATAAAGACTTGTATATGTCATGCAGAGTAGGGCTGGACGCTGTGGCCTTTCAGCATTGTGATATTTTTAGGTTGTATCACAAGACACAATATATCTTGATATTTTGAAATCTCCTCAAAAGCACGTCATAAATGATGCAATATCGATATTGCAGCAGTATTGTAGGGATGACTATTGTTAACTTCACAAAATATCAACACAATGTTTTTTTGGATCAGTAATCATCAGTAATGTGGATGTAATGACTAAAAGAGTCTGATGAGTTCAGAAAATGACATCACTTTACTGTAACGCAGCCTTTAAAACCAGGAAAAGACAACACTCATCACAAAATCCCGATATCCAAATCTAAGATGATATATTGCCTCATATCACAATAACAGTATAACATCACTTGCCCAGCCCTAACACGGAATATACTCATTGTTGATTGACTACATGAAGTACTGGCACGTCATTTATCTGTATTTAGAAGGAAGTGAAAGGGGCAACTGGCAAGAAATTGAAATGATTGTTAGAAAGTTTAGTTTTTCTTTGTGAGTCTGAGTCTGTGTTAAAATATTACTTTGGTAAAACTGAAAGTTGTCCATACGAATAGTACTTCAAGTCTTAAAGTATCTGATACTAAATGCACTCAAGTATCAAAAGTATGAGAAAAAGCAAATAATACACTACACTACAGATAAAATACACTACTCAAAATGAGTTAGGGGTATTGAGATATGGGTGCATAAGCATGTGCATGGATATGCAATAAAAGTCAAATGAAATGTGTCGCATTATTTTTGGGGACCAAAAATATTCACAAAACACAAAATCAAATTTCAGATGTCACAGAATAAACAATCAAGTGAAACACTGAATTCCAATATCCCAAACTAAGTTTGAGTAGTGTAAATTAATAAAAAAATGTGCTACCGGTATATCAGCTGGCCAGTATTATCAGCTGATATTGGCTTATCACACATATATCTGTAAGAGGTTATAATGCAAAAAAAGATGCTTGGTTTCAGTGCACTGATATCAATGTAGACAATAGTTGTAGACAATAAAGTTTATAATTAACTGTAAAATACCCTTTTATAACCTAATTTGAGGGATCATCCTCATATCAGAATTTTGTCATTCCCTCATAAAGTTATTGGCATTGGCCACAAAAATTGAGTATCAGTCGGGTTACTTTGCACTTTACATCCTTACAGCTCTCTCTTGTGAAGGAATTACAGCAGTAATTTTACTAACTTTAATGAACTGTCTAATATGTTTGACTGTTTAAAACACTACGAGCAATTAGCAGACGCCCCAATAATTCACGCCTGGTCGTAGATATTGATCGTGTAATGCTGCTGATTTGTGTTTCTTATCAATGTGTGAAAATCTAACGGAGTATATGTGTTTTCCTGCGGTGTCTTTATAGGCTCCATGCTGGATATAATTAAGCACACAAGCAAGGAGGAGGACAGAAATCGAGCACTAGATGAGCCTATTATTGCTACTATATTAAAGGAAGTCCTGGAGGGGCTGGACTATCTGCACAGAAACGGACAGATTCACCGGTAACGTTTTAACTTACTTAACAATTCATCTGACTGAGATGAGAGTTGCTGTTTTGTTTTGAGTTAGAATTAAGAAACTCACCGTGAGAGAGCCGACCAACAACATTGCAAGTTTAAAGAATCGGCTGAAGTTAAAGAAAACTGAAAATCAGTATTTATTTACTGAGCAGCAGTGCTGTTGTTGTGTTCTGTGAAGTCTGTGCATTTCAAGGTCACTGAGAGGCAGGCTTGAACCTTTATCAGCCCCTTGGGCAGAGTTCCAGATGGTGGTGGGTGGTGGGAGTCGTTTCCACGGACGGAAGAATCAATGCTGCGCCACATGACTTTGTTGTCTGACTGTGTCTGTGTTTTGTTGACCTCAGGGATGTGAAAGCTGGGAACATACTACTGGGAGAAGATGGATCTGTTCAGATCGCAGGTGTGTTGTTGAACGTCATTTGCACCATTGTACTCCATTACACTCATTGTTCTCTTTAATCTAATTTAGCTGAAAGCATGAATGCCTAAATAGTGGGACTGAATTCACAGATTATATTCATGATTCATGAAGAAAGTAATACATATTTAGATTAGATAGATTTATTGTCAAGTAACTGATCAAACTGATATGACATGAGACTCATAATATTGTTGATTTTAAAAAGGTTTGACCAACCAAAAGAGAACCAGTGGCAGTATTTTTGTATTAAGGCTGCAACAAATTATTATTTTTATTGTCGATTAATCTGTCAGTTGTTTTCCCGATTAATTGTTGAGTGGTTTGGTGTCGATCAGTGTTTCCTAAAGCCCAAAATGACGAGATTGGTGATTAATTTAATAGCTAAGAACTAATCAATTAATCAGTTATTTGTTGCAGCTCTATTTTGTATAAAATTGCTTAGATTTTCTCTGAGGTGGGTTTAAGTTCTTAAAATATTTTGATTCATCACTTTATTGAAGCTAGAGGCATTATACCCCCTTGTGACAGAGATTAATTAAATATATTTACAAATATTAATTGTTTTAAAAACTGTGTAAAGAAAATGTAACTTGCTGTTTTTAAGCTAGATATCTTCTGTATGAGTTGTTAAGGAGGAACCTCTATCACATAAGTAAAAAAACATGACGAGTTGATATTAAATAAAACTTAATATCCACTCTGCATTTCTTAAGTTTTAAATGAAAAGATGTCTGTGGTAATTTTTTTATATTTTCAGAAAAAAGTCTCGCCTGCAGCTATGTTCTATTTCCAACATATCTAAATTTGCCTCTGAACGCTGCATTGTTTGTGTATCTGTATTTTCAGATTTTGGAGTAAGTGCGTTCCTAGCCACAGGCGGGGATATGACTAGAAACAAAGTAAGAAAGACCTTTGTTGGCACACCGTGCTGGATGGCGCCTGAGGTGATGGAACAGGTGAGTCTGTCTCTATTCACCCAAAACGGCAGCTGCAAGTTCAACACAGTGTCTCATTCTCTGCTGCTCATACTACTGATCAGTTTCTGGATGTAATGCATTGATATTAGAAGTTATTAGTGATTTTGTACCCACAGGTTCGAGGCTATGATTTCAAAGCGGATATATGGAGTTTTGGAATCACGGCCATAGAGTTAGCAACGGGCTCTGCACCCTATCACCGCTACCCTCCCATGAAGGTGAGACTTCTGGATGTTATTATTGGGTGTTGTTATTTCACCAGTGTGGTGTCTTAATCACAGCTAGTCTTTCAGTTTTCACCAGCATAAAAAAATAAACTATTGGCTTACTAAAGCCTCTCTTAAAGGGACAGTTCACTCCAAAATCCAAAATCCAAAATCCAATTTCTTTTGCCTGTAGTGCTATTTATCCATCTAGATTGTTTTGGTGTAAGTTGCTGACTTTTAGAGATTATTAAATATTAAAGAAAAACATGGCACCTGGCTTGTGGTGCTCAAAGTGGCATCTGAAAAAACTCAATAGCAATGTCTCTTTCCAGAAATCATGACCTGGTTACTCCGGATAATCCACAGACCTTGTTGTGAGCAGTTTCATGTAGGAACTATTTTACTTCTGCAGCACCACGTAGGAGGAAGTGTGCATCTACTCATGGACGAGAAGCTTGTGCTTGTGACAGCACAGGATGTAAACATTACTGGCACCCTCCTCAGCTTAGCTGTAAAGTTAGCTAGCCTTAGTTTAGTTAGCTAGCCTTCTGCCCATGAGTAGATGCATGCCTTCTTCTGCATGGTGATACAGAAAGAAAATACACAGAACCACTCACAACAGGGTCCGTGGATTATCTTAAGTAACCGGGTTATGATTTCTTGAGTTTTTCAAATGTAATTTTTAGTGCTTTGAGCACCACAAGCCGAGTGCCATTTAGTTCCATAATGTTTGAGAAAATGCAGACATCTCAATGGCCGATATCTCCAAAACTCAACAACTCACACCAAAACAATCTAAATCGATGAAAAAAAGAAAATGCGGAAAGGACACATTTTGACTTCTGTGATTGGAACAGGCAACTTTCAGTCTTAACAAACCTGTTGCTTTTACTTCCCACAACATTTTTTCTACAAACAGTTTCCTCCTTTGAGTTTCTTTTCCTCTTCTACAGTGGTTGTGTGGCTTTGATCATTTTTGGCTTCCTGTGTCTTTTCAGGTTTTAATGCTTACCCTACAGAATGATCCCCCCAGTCTAGAGACGGGTGTAGAGGACAAAGAAGTGCTAAAGAAATACGGCAAATCGTTTAGAAAGCTTATAACCATGTGCCTTCAGAAGGATCCTGCCAAAAGGTGAGAACCACATTCCAGACATATCAACCAAATGTTTCAGTGAAGGAGGCTGATGCAATTTGTGGTCAATGAAAAGCACCCGATTAACATTCAGAGAGTGCTGCAATGTTGTGAGGTTGTTTTCAACAATTGCACTTTTCTTTATCTGCAGGCCGACAGCCGCAGAGCTTTTGAAGTGTAAATTCTTCCAAAAGGCCAAGGTATTTGTTTCATCTCAGATCCTTGACTTGCCATTGTTGTTTAGCTTTGTTATTAATGTTTCATGATGGTTATTCCTACTTTGATACATCAAACAGCAAACAGTGATAAAAGTCCGAAAGGGTACTTTTTTTATCATTAGATTCTGTTGCAGAAATAATGATTCCATGTAAAGGGGCAATATGTAAGATATGGTCAGGATGTTAAAATAAATAAATAACATAACATAAAAAAATAACTTTATTAACAGAGTGTGAAGAAACAACAGTGTTGATGTTATGTCAAAGACATCTGTATATTTTGCTGTGTCATCTATGTAAGCCAGTGTTGGGCAAGTTACTTTCAAAATGCAATATATTTTGAATACTAGTTATCTTCATTTTAAAGTAATATATTGCGTTACAATATTACTGTCTGCGTAGAGTAATATATTACTTATTACACTACTTTTTAGTAACTTTCAACAAAATGCCCAAATAATCTATATAGAACAATTAAATAGCCGAGATCTTTTTAAATAAACGAATGGCCATGGACACAGTAATGAGCAGGCAGACAAAGGATGATATATTATGAGATAGGAATAAATATATTTAATTGTCATATGAACCACAATAGACCTATACCTTCTATAATGTAGCCTATAATGACATGACGAGACAAAAATCTCTTTTTCTATGCCTTTTTATTTCAGTCCACAGCACAAAGAATGCATGTGTGACTGAAGAATGTAAAACAAAAGGGCGCTCGGAGGATTAGGCTTCATCATGAGGCTCATTTCAGTCACACAGAGATCCAATCTGGTGTCCAGTTGTCTGTGGTTGAGCTGAGCCCCGTTGCCATGATCCAGGCCGACTTTCATTAGCTAACACACATACTAATCCATGGCTAACTGAGCTAATAACTGCAAGCTGCTACAGCCAAAGATAACTACAGCAAAGAGTATAATGAGCAGCAGTTCGTGGTTATGCTGCCCCCTATATTTTTGGAGCTACCTCCAAGTCCTGTCCATTTCTTACACATTATACCTTTAAACCGTTTCATCACTGGTAAACCTTTTCACAATTAAAAAAAGAGAACTTGGAAAGTTGTATACACCTTTCATTCTCCCACCAAGCCCATTGACTTCAGAGGGCTACCATTTATAAAACACAATACTTGTGATTTTTGTAACTCAGTCTAAGGTTAGGATTTATTTAGTCAGTTCACTGTGTTTGATAATAATATTTTGATTCATGTTTTGATTTTTCTCTTGCAGAACAAAGAATATCTGGTGGAAAAGCTTTTGTGTCGTGCACCAAAGATTTCCCAGCGAGCGAAGAAGGTATGTTAACACAAACAGTCCCTGTAAAATAACTCAGTTATTGACTAAACACGAAAGAAATTATGAAAGAGTGCTGAGATCGTCTGAAGTGTCCCTCTCCTCCCGAGTGTTGCATTTACAGTCAACAGAAACTACGCACTGTGACTTTCTTCAGAGCCTCAAACACTTTATGCACAAACTGTTGTGTAGATTATGTAAAAATATGGGCCACTGCGGCACAGGAGTCGAGCAGCATTGATGCAAGCACATCTATGTCAGCGGCTCCCAGTCAGCTCTCCTCATGTGGCACACTAAAGGCAAACAGGATTAAATGAATTGTTAACATTAGAGAGGTGCACATTATTGCTCAGTTTGCTTGCTCAGTTGCCCAGGGGTCACAGTTTAGTGGGAGGAAGTGCAGTTTTTCAGGCACAGCTGATATTGACTTCATATAACTCTCCGCCTGGATGGCCAGGACAGAAATGGGAACAGAGGCCCGTCGCCGGGAGGCAGAGTGACCACGTGGAGGGGTGGAAATCTACTGACGGGCCCGGAGTAAATGGAGGGCATAGTGGATAGCAGGGTTGTTACTGTGTATGACGTTAACATTTACGCACAGACAGAGCAGGGTGTCAATAAAGAGGAAGGTAACTGTTGTTGGAGTGGCATCATGTTGAGGTTTGTTGATGGTTCATGTGGTAACCACAGGCATCTAGCAGTCCGAACAACTGAAACACGGAAAGGTACCTATTGCTAAATAGGTCTGTGTATTTCCTGTAGTGAGTGAATGAATGTAGCAATTAGCAAGAGCTTAGCTTATCTGGTGCACTCGTTTTTTTTATGCAGGACCAAATTAACTTTGGATGTTAATGTCAATACAGTGAATTAAAGCCACCAGCGAAACAAATTTTGCAAGATTGGATCTTAAACATCGGCACTTAATGAATCTAATTTGAATGACTAGAATCTGTACACTGTGGAGTGGTGCTGCAGCTAACGATCACTTTCATTATTGATAATTCTGCCAAAACCCCAAAACTCTTCACGTTCTATCATGAATGACAAAGAAAAGCAGCAAATCTTTACATTTAAGAAGCCTGAACAAGCAAATGTTTGATGTTTTTGCTTGAAAAATGACTAAAACGATTAATCGATTATCACAATAGTGAATAAATATACAAAAACTGAACCCTAACTGTAATAATGAAAATTGTAAAATTATAATATAATAATAAGTAGCCATTGTTTTAGGCGTGGAGTCTTGTTATGAGTGTAAAATAGACTCAATAGATTCACTTGATAGCTCAGGTGGATGAAACATATGAGCCACAGAGCCGGTGTCCTTGTCCTTTTGTGCTGATTTGACCTGCAGACTCGTCTACATTATACAGCAGCCCAGATCTTGCAGTGAGCAGCAATACTGCAGAAACATTGTAATCTCAGGATGCTGTGACCTCTTTATGTCAACACCACAGTGGCCTCGCTCTCCTAAGATCTTGTCCAGTAACTCCCAAACATCCCAGTTCAGCTCCTGCTTCCACTTCTTAACCTCTCTGAACTGCAGGAGTTTCTCTCTGCCCCTTTGCACCTTTTGTTTCCTGGTGTTCTTGTTCTGTTTCTGTAGTTTTTGTCCTGCGTGGTGTTCTGCAGTCATGGTAAACACAGGGAAGCACCATGTGGGTTTAAGAGACAGGACTTGAGGTTAGACTCTACAGGTGAAACATTGTTTTGTCAAGCACTGGTCAGTTTTGAGATTTTGGGCTATTTTGCTTCCATAACATGTAAAGTAAAAATTCCACCGAGTATTGTCTACCATGTTTCGTCTGTGATTTGGGGTTGCATTTATTTTCAACAGCACAGCACACCACGGATGTGTGAAGGGATTTTAGTGACACTATACAGCATTAAAGTGAAGTTATTGAATATTTTTGCTTTTTCTGTATCTTTTTTGGTAACTAGGAAACTAGCTGGTTTCTGCGGTTCCAGCTGCACTTAGGGACAGATATAATTTGTCCAGCTCGTTTGGATGAAAATGACGGTGTAGCTTATTGTCTATCTTGAATGAATGAGGCCTCGTTTGTGCTTTGACAGCGTTTCTCTTATGAGGTATTGATCCCAGAAATTGATCTGTGAGCACCATTCCAACTGAGAAAACATATCCATGAGTTAATGTCAGTAAACGCAGACTTCGAATGTGCCACATGAAACACTGATGTGAGATGGTAATTTCTAAAAGACATGAGGTCCCCTGATAATACTAGTCAAAGTGAGTTCTTTCTCAAACTGTGAGCCACAGATCTCCACTGCAGCAGCATGTACATTTGACAAACCTTCCACTTTTATTCTTTTCCTTATTCTGAAGGTCTTTACATTGGGGGTTTGTTCATATATAATTCATAGCCTCATTTATGAAACAAGAATGTTGAACCGGGCTTTATCCAATGTTCAGATTTCTGTTCTGAAAATTAACACATATTTTAGAAAATGCCTCATTGCATAATCAAACATAACATTTAAGAACACTTGTAATCAGCTGGGGAGGTTTCATGGTGATATATATTAGTTATAATTGTAACAATATTCACCTAAAGCCAGATGACTAGTAAGAAACCTTACTCATTATATGGGATTTCAATGGCACATTACCTCTCCTTGAAAATGAAAAGGAGATGGCAGATCCTCCAGTCTTCTGTCACTGACAAGGCAATTTTAAATGAATTACTTTATCTAATGAAAGAAGGAAGGAACTCGGGAATGATTTCCTTAAAAAAGAAAGACGTGACGAGTGGAGAAAATTGCCTCTTACAGACAAACAAGGGTCCATTATGGCTTTTATATTTGAAATATGAATATAAAAAACAGATCAGTCATGCACTATAAATTGAAGGCACATGTGAGTTGAGTAAACAGCAGAGGGCACCCTGACACTCACACTCCAGCTTCCAAATGAGAAAATTGGAGACATAATTGTTTAAAGATCGGACATCAGTGACTTTCAACCAATGTGGGCTTGGATTATTGATTTGTTACATTTTCAAAGGTGAGAAAATAGAAAAAGATTAGTATTGAGTTTAAGTTCATGGTCCAGTGCACGAATGATGATGAATACTGATTGAGCTCTGCATGGATGCTTTCTGAAGCCTGATTTCAAAACACAAAATGTGCATCAGGTAACATTTTCCCACTCTGATTCTCTAATGTTTCTGTTCACACATTCACAGTGGTGTCATTTCTTCAGCTGCATGTTTGTTGTGTGTCTGTTGGGTGATCACGCACGCCTGCTGAGTGCATTGATCTGTGTCTGTTTTGCTGAAGGACCCCGAGCAGAACTGGGGGAGCCTTGGCTCTGTGTCAGTTTTGGAGGAAAAACCCGACACCACCAGAAGGGTAGAGCTTCTTTAACTTTGAGCGTGTCTAAAGCTGGGGAGTGTGTACCACCCCGGTACTAGTGGCTTCCAGTGCTGTGTGCTGTCTGTGGTGTACTGATATCTTACCTCACCCTGCTAGACTAGCCGTGTGCTGCTTGCCTTACACCCTCTCTCAGACTGTAGAGCTGCAGCAAATTACAGGCTTTAACGATGACTCTGTCTTACTTATCTGCTTTGTTATGCTGGTTACATCTGCAGTTATAATACGACTGGTGTTTAACCAAATTTGTCATATTAGATGTCACTTTTATGTTACTGAGTTTTCACTTACTGTGTTTTACTTACTGTGCTGAAATATGTGCCCACCAAAAATGATACAGTTACTGTAAGCATCTGTATGGTTTCTTTTGGAGTACTGAGCAATTTTTAAGTCAGTCACAGATGTTGTGTTGATATTAATACCAGTAACCTTTGAAAATGAGCCACAGCCCAAGACTGGCCAACAAAATCAAATATCACAGTATTTTTGACCAAATACCTTGATATTGTGGCAATATTGTAGGGATGACTATTGGTACTTTAACAAAATATTAACACAAAGAGATTTCATGTTACAAAATGAAAACAATGTTGTGAAAGAAAAGGACAATTATTCAGATTTTCTTTTCATTTTTGTCATGCTTCCATGTCAGATGTATTCAACAGGCTAAGTGACTTGAATATGGCTTTGTATATTTACCTTAAAGGGGCACTATGTAGTTCTGGAAAAGAAATTCAAACTCAGAATTTCAATATTTACAATATTAATGAGGTAATAATACAAACTCAGAATAATTTTTTTTTCCATAAACAAGCTCAGCTCTCAGAGGAAAATAAGGTCCCCAGAACACTGTTTGAAGCTAGAAAGGTGGCAGGGTCCGCCACATATAAACAAAGTAAAACAGTATGAAACTGTGTTGTCCTTTAAGGTCAGTTTGTTTATTCAGTTTGTTTAGGCATAAAAAATCAGTCGATGAAGATCTTTCTCTTCTGACTAAAGTTTCTTCCCCAAAGCTACATGGTGCTCCTTTAAATGTCACTAATGTTCAGGTGGGGTTGCCAGTAGTTTCTCCCAGGGACGGATTCTTTAGATACATCAGCTCATCACAAGGGTCCCAGTTCTTCAACAACATTAAGAACCACTGCTCTGATATAAAGGCCTCACGAATTATGGGTAATAAACAACAACAATAAAACAATGAATGAAGTGATCAACATTATGTTTTGTGGCTGTGTGTCCAGGTGAGGAGAGTCCCAGGCTCCAGTGGCCACCTGCACAAGACGGAGGATGGAGACTGGGAGTGGAGCGATGACGAGCTGGACGAGGGCAGCGAGGAGGGCAAGGCAGCAGTGAATCAGGGCAGGGTAGGTGAGACTCCACGAAGGCCAGTAAAACATAATTCATCATTAAGATTATGTTTATATTCAGCTTTATTTGTAAATGTAGCAAAACTACATGCATGGAAGTTTAGAGCTCGAGTCTTGGAGTTTTGGTCATTACTGTTGCACGTCATGTCTTACCTGTAGATCAAAGTGTGACGTAACTCCCCCTCTGTCTTTGACCCTCTACATCCTCTCCCCTCCGATCAATCAGTGTTTTTTTGGATAGCAGATGGCTTATCTCTGCGAGAGCCTGTCATGAGGTCGCTGTAATGAGCTGGAAGATTGCTGCAAGGATTTGAGGCAGGAGGAAGTAGACAGCTCTGATCAAAGGGCCCTTTGATAAATGTATCCAGCTTTAATGTGTGATGCAATAAATAATACCTTATCAAAAGTTGTGGTTTAAGGATTAAGTCGTTCCTGATAGTATTTTCACAAGGATGTGTTTGTAGTTTCCTTTCATCGATATCAGGCTTGTTTATTACTTTTCAGAACTTTACCACTCTTTTTTCATAAAAGTCTTGGACTGTCGGACAGGATATGAAGACTGACAATCTGAATAATGTGTTAAAGGTCCATTGTGTAGGATTTAGGGGGATCTGTTGGTAGAAATGGAATATAATAATTAGGGTTTGGCAAAAAGGTGAGGACCCAGATCTAGACACAGAGGCAGGCAGGTTAAAAAACAAAGGGCGAACTCTCATAACAAAGCCAGAATCTAAAAGTCAAATGCAGGCAAAGAAACGCAAGGCAAATAAGAATCCAAGAATAAGCTAACGATACAAAACTAAGAGCAAACCAGAGGTCGAAAGCTGTAACACAGGGGGCACACGAGAAACTCAGACACAGGAAATGAAGACCAACCGACACCAGGAAGAAAACAGACAAACTGACAAAGAGTAAGGGAAAAACACAAGCTTAAATGCACAGGGACTAATTAAAACATTAAAAAAGGTGGGAAAAAGAAAAAACAGGAAACAACTGAACAATAAAACCCAAAACCATGACAATTACATTGGCAGAAATACAAAAAAAATTAAGAATTGTTGTGTTTTGTTACTTTATAATGAGCCCTTTATATTTACATGTTGCATCGCAGTAGCCCAAAACGGACAAACCAAACACCGGCTGTGAAGAGGGCTTTATGCATTTTTTGCATATTTTGTGGTCAGCGTTAGGGAAGGTGTGATAACAAGGGCATACGCACCGTAACTCAGACAAATAGACGAAATACGAGCAAATTATGAAAGCATTTTCATCAATTTGACAGCACACGCACAGCATTTAGGAAACATACCGCAAATACATGGAACAGAAAAATGCTGCATATGCAGTCGACACAACGGAAGCTGAATTTAGAGGCACCGTATAAGACACCACTAAATTCTACACACTGGACCTTTACGGGTGTTCAATGTAAATGTTGCGCTCTTTGAGAAACATCATTATTATTGATGTGTGTACCTGTGAATATGAAAATGTAAATGTGTGTTTGATTTTTCCCTTCCAGTCACGAAGGGTCAAAGATGAGGCCAAAGATGTGAGTTAGCTCCTCCCCTCATACACACACTTTAACATGACATTTAAATAACACAGATCTTTCTGTATTTTGTTGAAGAGACAAGTTGTCATAGATAATAAGCTTCATCTTTTCTGCTGCTGTGTAATTGGGTAACTTGACTGAGGGGCATTTTTAGAAAAGCGATTACATAGCCTTCATGGGATGAAGCTTGTGTAAGAATCACGAACTCAATTATGAATTTTAATTTCACCAAACACATTTTTATGCAGTTTAATCAAAACAGCCGGAGCAACTGTTTTAAGCTGTCTCACTAAGGCGACAAATTGCTCCTCAATGATTGTTTTGAATGACTTGCCTGTGTTGTCTTTATAAGATGAGCTCTGATTTGATATTTACCAACGATGTAATAGCATTTGCACAATTCCTCCTCTCATTTTGTTCCTCCCAGAATGAGGAGAATGCCAACAATGTCCCTATTGAAGGCTTGTCTATTCAGCATCCCCAGGTGAGGGATTCAGCAGCAGCAGCACTAATTTGTCATGATTCAATGACCTTGATGCCGCACTGATTATCTGTGTGTGCTTCTGCATTCTGTACATGTGTGCGTCTGTCCGTGCATGTGTATCGGTGGGCGGACGTGTGTGTGTGTGTTCACATGTGTGAGTGTCGGCCTCCTGCAGCTCCTGGATGCTCACAGCAGTAATAACTCAGAGTAAATGGCTGTCTGCCTGACAGTGCCAGCTCAGTGCCTGGGTGTATCTCATCTAAAGAATCACTGCCATTACAACCTATTTTCTAAAGCCATTGTCATTTTGAAGATGAGCCAAAGCAGTTTGAGGTGCAGTCTTGTGCTCCGGTAAGGAATTAACTCTGACAGCTACTCAGCCGTCATTTCTTACCCTAAGTGTCCATTTTTTGCCACACAAAGAGTCCATTTTCAAGATGGAAGTGATAACGGTGATAGATCCTAATACAGTGCACCTTTGTGTATTGCTCCTTTTCTTTTTCCATACATCTTTCCCTAGAGCTGCAATAAATGGAAGACATTTTTCAGAGACGATAAACCACACAAGCCAGGGAATCACTAGACACCTCATGATTCGACTGAAGTCCATTTAAGAGGGTGCGATCGTAAAACGGTCATCGATGGATCTTGATGCATTTAAAATCTATACGTGATTTAGGTAACGTTTTATAATAGCCATCATTAATAAATGTTGAATTTATAGTTAATTAAACTTTAGTTAATAGTTATTTCACTGCTAGCAAAGTATGAAATGCTTTATAAACCATTTATTAAACAGTTGTAAAGTTTTGTAAACATCAAGTGCATCCAAATAATGTTTACAGATGAACTACAAAGTACAGCATTTTACTGTTATTTTACAGTACATCTACTGTGATTTATTTTAACAACATATTACCATATATTGGAATTCAGTATATTAAAGTTGGATAACTGTGTTTTGCTGTAATTGTACAGTATATGTCAGCATGT
Source organism: Pagrus major (assembly GCF_040436345.1). Lineage (NCBI taxonomy): Eukaryota > Metazoa > Chordata > Actinopteri > Spariformes > Sparidae > Pagrus > Pagrus major. The sequence continues at coordinate 18,569,838 of NC_133223.1, forward strand.
TACTGTTTGTTTACTATAGTTCTTATTTAATAAAATGTGTTACTTTTGCGATTAATTTATATAAATCCTAAAAAATGATGAAAAGTAGCAAAAGCAAGAGAACACACATTCAATGAAATATTTACTTTTTCATTGTTTGTTAACAGTGAAATAACAATTAAGTAATGTTTTATGAACTATACATTTACCTTTTATTAATGATGGTTATTATTAAGTGTTACCTGATCCATAATAAGTTTAAATTTCCGATTATTGACTTCTCTGCATCAAGTGCATTCACTGCTGCACACACTTGTGGTTTATATTTTCTGACTATATGTTGACCTTGCTGTGCTATAAGCTGTATGCAAAGCTTCTTTTTCACAGAAAACATTTTTGCTTGTCCGATTTCTGCTTGTCCATTAGTTCACAATCATCAGATGTTTTCTCACGCAGGTCGAACCGTACGAGGATTCAGCTTACATTCAAGGAGCTGTGAACATGGTACTACGGCTAAGGTGAGACAGATGTTTCTTTCAGATCATTTCCTCGATCATCTGTTGTTACATGTGACATTCTTAAGAGAAACACAAGCTTTAGAAGCAGTTTAAAGTTCCCATATTATAGAAAGTGAGATTTCCATGTCTGTTCGATTATGAGGCAGGTCTAGGTGCTATATAAATACTGCTAAAGTAACAAAATGCTCAATCGAAGGAGAAATTCACATAGCCTGTGTCCGGAAACTGTGACTTTAGACGAGCCGTCAGGACTTCCGTAAGGTTGTGATGTCACAACTTTATGGTCAAGGCCCTCAGCCACGCCCCCAGTAGGGCCATGGTTATAAAAAACACGACAGAGCTGATGTGGAAATATTGTGGGCGGTACCTGCTCAGGCCTGTGAGCGTTGACCAATCAGAGCAGACTGGGCTTAATCAGTAGGAGGTCTTAAAGAGACAGGCACACAAATGGAGCGTTCAGACAGAGGATGAAAAGAGGTGCTGCAGCAATGGACATTTTGAGAAAAATAAGGTGTTTTTTGAACATTAAAGCATGTAAACGATTTCTAGTAAACACACAGAGTAAAGGTGACAACCTGATAAATAAATAAGCATAATACAAGAAAACAGGAATACTAGGCAGATTTACAAACCACGTCATCTGTTCACTTTGTCTTAAACATGCTGGCTATTAATACAACTAATGATGTTTGCCTGCTATGCAGGGGATCTGGCATTGCCATGGATCCCTTCACCTCCCTTCGTCTCACCGGTGGTGTCATAGTGAGGAGGGCGTCACACTCCATTGGTTCACTGGCTGTGCTCCACAATTTGCTCCCTTCCTTTCAAGCAGCCTTTTCTTCTTGCTGTTGTATTTTCAGACATTGCTGCTTATGAACACATTTTGAAGGCTTATGATTCAGTCAACATTTGTAATACGTTAAAGCAAGGCTGATGTTCTAATGGCAAAAATCTATAGATCATATACATTATATTTACCTTCTCAGTATGCAAACACACTGAGAGAGAATAGGGATAAGAAGAATAAGAAAGGGATGCAGCAACAGACAGAATATGATGCATTTTTGGACAGTTGAAAGTCTGCCTGTAGCTCCCTGATGAGCTGGTTTCAGAGCACACTCTTGGTTGAACAGACATCTGAGGGTCCCTCCCCAGGCGTCCAGCACAGCCATTTTATTCCACGCTTACAAACAAAACAGCGGTCTGGATGCAACAGCAGAGACATTATTCTAACCTGGTGATTAAAATAAATTGGCAGTTTCCGATGGTTCAGGCTTTTTTTTGGTTCCTCTGTTTCACATGTTATGTGTTGTCCAATATTCGTTCAATCTATGGATTTCTTGGCTCAAACACAGATGTGGTTAATAATAGTACAATTACAACATCAACATCCATCGCAGCTCTTAGTAAATGTAAAAATACTGCCATTCCTGGTTACAAGCTTGTTAAAAAGTGTCAAAGCAGAATCATGCGGCGAATGAATTAATTTCTACAGTGAAATGCATTCACTGTGTTCAACATGATCCCAGGATTAGGCTGTCAGGTCGCCTCTCTGATTTGTCAGCCAGAATATTCAGTATTAGAGATGCAGACATGTGATGGATGCGCTCTTAGATGTAAGTCCATAAAGCGTGATGGCATTTTTTTTTTCTGAGGGGTTCTAATGCTCATATATGCCCTGCTAGATTACCAAAACCTTTCATTACACCTTCTTCTGTGACATGCTCTCCAGTATGAATATGTTAACGATGGGATTTTTGTATGATGTTTTATATTCCCTAAGCTGGAAAGGATGACAGGACATTATATTATATTTGATGCAGCAGCAAGATATGTGGAACCTTATAAAGGGTGGGTAACGTCAAGCACCTCTTTGTGCACGATTTATCCTTCAAATGCTGAATCGGAGGGCGTTAACAGAGTTATCTCCATCTGAACAGCAGATGTTATTCCGACTTCGAATCAGTCATTCTGCTTGATTTTGAAATAGCTGCGAAAGAGCATTTTCTGAGCTATTTGCCTCTGACTTTTTCTGCATTGTTGAGAAGGATTTGGCTGGTGTGTTTCTGGTGTGAATCAGCACGGAGGGTTTTATAAGATGAGAGGCTGCATTCATATTTAGGGATTTTCTTTGGCTGTGGTCCTATGTTTTGGGGGCAGAATAAGACATATTTACGGGCACAAGTAGTGTGGCGCTGCATAAGAAGTAGGGTGATTAAATGAAAGATTTGTCTGGAATATCAATGTAAAGCAGGCAAGATGTTTTCGCTTGGCTTCAGTGTAAATTCAAAGAAAATTGCTTCTTTGAAACTGGAATCTTGTCGCCAGGTGTAAAATACAATACTCACATATGGCAGAAAACACAACAATAAAACCCCCTAATTTTAAAGATTGATGGTCCAAGAGAATTTGTAAAAGATTAAATAGTGAATGCGTAAAAGTAATTGAGTTTGAGAGAGCAAAATAAACAGCTAATTGGTCTCCCTTCTCAACTAATAAGGCGGTTTAACTGATTAGCACGAGTTTATTGTAAGATGATCCCCTAGCAGCACAGACAGGGGAGCAGCAGCAGCATGATTGGATCTTTGTCAACATTTTGTTTGGAACTCATTCAATCTCTTTTTTTTTTTTTACAAAGGCACTGAGGTCTCTTGAGAACGGTATTGTCAGCAGTTTGAAGGGGAAGTTCGGACTTGCACAATATGCTTGCTGTTGGTGCAATGTCATTGAAGCTTAAATAGCCAAAACAGCACAGATGCAAATTGATTTCACTGAGTAGTTCAGAGGTGACATTTCCTTGTTTTTTCTAAAGGTTCTTCTTCATAAAGGGTAACTAGATGTTGACAAAGGTCAGGGTATCGTCTGAAATGTCTTCTACATACATCTTTGAGACACACAAGTGATGTCAGCCATAAGCCTGAAGCTGGGTTTTGTGTCTTGGTGTCTGGGTTTGGGTCCTTTTTAGATACACATACAGTAGCATATATTATTTGTCGCTAGTACAATAACAAGGAACTCAACGTCCCCTTCACTTATTATGAGGTAAACTTGTGGATTTTATCCTGACAGTCGCCAAAACAATTTGACGATGTCATCTTCGACTCTAGGAAACTGTGGCTGGTATTTTTCCCAATTTTCTGACATTCATTTAGACTAAATGAACAATCAATGAATCACAAAAATGCTGCACTCAACAGGTTAATTAATGATAAAAAATAATCAGGCAATGGTTTATTTTATGGGACCATTATCTCCTAATAATTTCCCAGGAGGTTTTTTCAAAAGTATGATGCTTATTATAGGTAACATGGTCTTCTATTCTTGGAAACGGTATTCTCCATATTTGTTGAATTGTGTGTTGGCCTGTAGACAAATTCCTGATTTTGTTAAGCTGACCTGCTGTTCACAGACTAAAACACTCTCAAGGTTATGGCAGCAATTAGTTTGAATTCATTTATTGAAGGTCTAGAGGCTGGACATAGTGTTAATGTCCTTATAATTAATCAAAGATAACATGGTTCCTTCCAGGAAATTATGGACCTGTAAAGTGTTACCAGGTTCAGCCCTTGTAACATTTTAACAAGTACTATATATTTTTATTTTGCATGTGAAACCTGGATCTCATTTTTTTTTAATAAGTGGATAAAATTGGTTGCCCTTTTCATTTTATGTGTATTTAGTCTTTTGATATGCTATCAAGTTATGATCTTTTTCAGACATAGCAGTAGACTTTCACCTCACCGTGGGGTCCAATTGTCTGGGACCACACTGAACATCTTCAATATTTTAACGTAAACATAGAAATAATCAAGTTTTGAGGATTCAGATCCATCTAAAAACAGTTATGTTATGACGAGAGTGTTATTATGACACGATCATCAGGTTTTGTACAAACGCCCATGCCAGCTTGAGTTGATGCTGTCATTAAAGGCGATCTATTAAATTGAAAATGAGCAGAATATGTCTACTTTAAAGCAAAAGGGGGACATACCAAATCCTAAGATATTCTGAAATTCATGTACATCTTCAAAGATTCAACTTTCCACTCAAATTGTTAAACTAAAATTATCATTCGTAATGAAAAAAAGGGGTATTACATGCAAAACAAATGCAAAATAGTAGTATCTTGACTGGTGATCTCCCCCCACTGTAAATAAAACTATGTAGTCTCAGCAGGGCATCTGTCTCTTGGCTTTGGCATCATTATATGTTACATTTTCTTTGAAATATCTACATTTTTCTTACCTAAAAATACCACTTAGCTCCACTGTCAGTAACCTCTGTGACAGCCAACAATGCAGGGCTGTAGTGTGTTGTACTGACAAACATCACCAGGTGTCAAGTGGAGACTTGAAGATTTCTCTGCCCGTCTTCATTATGTTTGCCACAGACGTGTCTTTACTATTGTGAAAGCAGTCTGCTCACTTATGGATTACACGCTATTTTTATAAGTATCATAAACCTGCCATTGTCGTGTGGGATTACACAGCCATCTCACGTGCACGAACTCAAGTTAGTTCACAATGTGTCAAAAATAAAGAGAGGGTTGGTGGGTGAAATCCTAATCGTTCTGTTGTTGAACTGTGGACAACATTAAATCTTCAGAGTGCTGAAACCCTCACACGTCATGACAGCGCTCAGTCCTCTATATGTGGCTAATCCTCCTGACGTCGTCTTACAGAGCGCACTGTTGGTTTTCCACAGAGGAGGCAGATTTTAGACTCGATCTATTCGGGCAGGGTTATGATTCTTTGACAAACGTGTTGCCTAGCCGTGGCAGCGTGCGCCCTCAGCTTCCAGTGCTGGGAATAGAGATGTTGTTTACATCCATCTGCTCCACCAGATTTTAACTCTCCAAAATTAAAAAAAAGTCGAGCTGACTCACAGCTGAGCTAATAGTAAATCCTCACGCCCACTGTTTTGTTTAAAACTGCTGCTAACAAACTCATTGCAGATATGTATTTGGTTATGTGTGTTGAATTATGGCTCTAATCTCATCTGAAACGAGGGTCGTGGGCTGGCTGTGGGATTTATTTTAATTTATTTAGACTACAGACCAAATTAATCCTCTCCTGCAACACCTCTTTTGGGTCGCACTGACGTGTCGTGCTTTTATCAGCAGCCGGCTACTCCCCTGGCACACTCAAATTTTAAAGACAGATTTCTAATGCAGGTGATGCAAATTAAGGCAGGTTAAGGCTGCAAAGAGGCTGGAGGGCACGTTTTGTTAATGAAAGGAAGCTGGGTTTAGACTGATGCACGCAGATAAGCAAGTGCCAACATTTTATGCATTTCTTCATGTAGACTTTTCAGTTCTATAGTATACTGTATATCTCAGTGTATGCAGCAGATGTTGGTATGCAGAAGAAGCAGTCAGACAGCTGTTACCTTTCATGCGTGATGAAAACCACTGAGACATGTCCTCTGCACATTCATTATAGTGTCTTCGTCCACTGCTATGGCACGTTTCCCCCACACAACTTACCCAATTAATGTGTTAGTTAATTGGCTAGTTACTTATACTAAACTGGCAATAGACAAGTTTGTTTGCTTGAATGTATCATTAGGAAGTAAATGTTGATTGCACATCTAGATTAGTTTCCTCTAAACCTCGCTCTCACCATGTAATTTTGCCTGCCACCGGGCACCAAATCTCCCGGGAAAGCGAAGGCTGGCTGGCAGCCTGACACCATTTCTATCTAATTTCACATCTCCATTTTGGCAGTATGGTTGCCCTGTTTCCAGAATCCTGTGCTTGTGTGGGTTTCCTCCAAGTGCTCAGGTTTCCCCCACCATTACAACATGTCATTAGGTTAATCTGGTCGACTAGTCCAAGTCACTGTCTTAGATCTGGAGTTGGTCCCTGAGCGATGTACATTTGGCTGCCCACTGCTCTCATGCAAAAGACAAGTTTCACCACATTGTACATTGATTGCGTGTGATGAATAAAATCATTCTTCTTCTGTTGTAGACTAAATGAATGAATAAACTCAGATTTTGTCCTGTGTTGCAGGTAGTTGCGACTCTGAGGAAAACAGAAACGATACGGTTGTCTTTGTAACAGCGGTGCCGACAATAATACCACTTGGAAAAGCTGTCTGTTTCCACTTTGAACAAGTTTGTCATATGAAAGGAGTTGTATTAGGGCCTTTCAGCTTTTTTCTTGGTTTTCTTGCTATAAGAAGTTAGTTAGTTCACACTTGCAGCTCTTGTTAGTACCTTTTTCAGCAAAAATGCTGAAAAAAATCAAGTGTATTGTTACCTGGCACACAAGTTAGTGACTAGCTACTAAACATAGTACAGCATTTAATCAGGAGTTGATGGAGACCAAAAGCTGAGTTTTAATGAGAGTGAAGATCAGACTGACATTTGTCAGGTGATCACAAACTCGGATCAATTGATGATAGACAACAGTCTTGTACTTGTTTTTCTACTACGTTGTTGTCTCTGGTTCCTTCAAATGTTGTCCCTTGCTGCAACAAATTTAAATGTGACATTTCAGGCTCTTCACTCTCTTGTCTGTCCTTACAGGAACTCCAGAAAAGAGCTGAATGACATCCGGTTTGAATTCACTCCTGGCCGAGGTAAGAGCTCTGTCTGTGTGGATATGAAAGTGCTGCTCCTCTTGTGATAACATCTTCAGGCAATGTGTATTGTTTGTGTGTAATGGGTAATGGCAGTGTTTGCGCTCTTGACAGTATCTAATTCAATATCTAACACAATTACCTGCTAAGTGGAATGTTTCAGGCCCAATATTTGTCATGTTATTCCCTCTCAAGACACTGCTGACGGCGTTTCCCAGGAACTGTTCTCCGCCGGCCTGGTCAACGGGCACGATGTTGTTATTGGTAATGTTCCACCTCTTTATTCTGGTAAATTATGTTGTCTGAGTCTGTAGTCATCTGAGCCCATGAGCCATAACACATCACTTAGAGGGTATCAGGCTTTTACTGGAAAATGCAAAGATGGGCACTTATTCACTCTGCTCCATCGAACCTGACGTAACTACAATTGATAGAAATAACTCATATTTTCTACGCACATTGCATCTGATTATAATAACCTTCATATAGTCTAAAATGGGAACTTATATTCCTAGTGTTGATATTGCCACTAGACATATTTTATAGTGTTGTACAACACGTACTGAAAGGTTGTTTGATATTATTTGAGCATGTTGTTGTTGTCTGCCCTCTGCATTACAGTTGCTGCTAACCTTCAGAAGATTGTAGATGACCCAACTACCTACAAAGTATTGACCTTTAAGCTGGTGAGTTTCCAGATGATTGATGTTGATCACACCCTCCCGGGCTGGTCCTGGCTGACAATGTGCAGCCGTAAACAGCTTGCTGATGACAGGCTCAGTGAGGGATGTGAGAGCTGGAGTTTATTAGGGAGGCAGCAAACAGCCCAAATAGCTTCAGCGTTAAAAGAATGTTGTGTCGGTGGAGGAGATATAACTACATTCTCGCCCTCTGTTGGTACGTTGTTATAAAAAAAAAAGGTATGTTGACGGAATGAAAAAAGCGCAACACAGTCCAGCACCTGCTGCGCTGTCTTGTAATTCATCTTCAAAAGATTGGATAAGACCGTTTCTGTGGTACTAACATTGCAGCTGAGAGACTGCTACCTAGTTGTTTCCTTCACGAGTTGCAGGTAAACAGCAACAAGTAGGCAAGACAAGTTTATTTATAGCATCATTCAGACACAAGGCAATTCAAAGTGCTTTGCAGAGGCAAAAATTTTTATTAAAATAAGACTTTAAAGGTGAATTATTTAGTTTTTGGGAAGAAATTTTAATCAGAAGAGAAAGATCTTCAGTGACTGATTTTTTTGTGCCTAAACAAACATATTCACCTCTCTCTATTTAATCATTCAAGGAAGGGATTTGAATCAAAAATTGGAAAATCTGACCCCATCACTACTGTAGAGAGTTGATTTGACAAAAAAATACGATAAGATGAAACGCTAAAATGTTTAATTCCTTTAAGGTTATGACCTAGTACTGTACAGCAACAGTCTTGACTCAAGGTCCAGTCAGTCTTTTGACAGTATAATCATTAGCAGTTTGCTTAATTGTCATTGAACTGTAGATATTGAAACTTTTAATTATTCTGAGCACTTTTTAGAAGAATTTAAAGAATAAAATAAAAACATTTTCATTAACACATTTTCTTTTCTATACCTACATGTACATGTTACTCTGTGTAGTTAGGATATCTAGTAATATAATATTTTGCCAAAATAAAATAAGATACACACTAAACTGTGTTTGAAGTTAACATTGCATGTTTAAATACAAATATACTGTTTATATAGAGTTTGTGTGTAGGTGGACATTTGGATGTGTGTCCAGTCATAAACCAGCTTCTATTTCCTGGCAAGAGCTTTAACAGATAGACAAAAAGGCTGCGATGGCATTTCTGCCTCAGGGATTTTAAAGAGTTTTTTTTTTTTTAATATTGAGTATCTTCTAATACTGAGCTCCATCCAGTATCTATTTTTGTCATGTTTTTTTTGTCTTGTGTAACTCAGCTGCAACATACATGTAACCATCAGGAAGCTTTCTTTCTTTCTTTCTTTCTTTCTTTCTTTCTTTCTTTCTTTCTTTCTTTCTTTCTTTCTTTCTTTCTTTTAATCCGCGGTGCATCTTGTTATGTCGTAATTGAAATGCTGGCTGCTGTTTCGTTATCTGTTTGCTCCACAGTTCACCTGTGGGTCACTGATTTTGAGTACAGTAATGTGTATAAGAGGTCTGCGTGTGAGCTGCAGCAGAGGAGAGGACAGATGAAGACTGCCACTTTAAGAAGTCACCTTTGCATGACTATGAAAGGGACACTGACATTTGTGAAAAAAGACACATTAATGTCAGTCCTTCTGGGTTGGACAAAAAAAAAAGTAAATTGTGCTTTTTGTTGACCTTTCTGTGTTTATGTGTAAACAACATCTGTGCTTCAGGTCACAGTGCTTTACAAAGTGACCTTTCTGCCACGTTTGCTTCATCAGCAGCTTCTGAGTGCTGCAGGTGGACCGGTCTCTCTTGAGAGTCGGAGCGAGGGCAGTCAGTGCACAGTGGGCACAACATGTAGATATATGGACATGCTTTCATTTCCATATGTTAACTCTGCTCCACTGCAGACTGTGTTAAAACTGCCTTTCTGAGCAAAGAGTTACGAGGGCAGTGTCACAAAACCAAGGTAGGGAGAATAATTGCCCTAGCTGGGGGAACCGTTTGTAACACTTTATGTAGACAATTTATGGTGTGGGTTGCACAGGAGCAGCTTTATGACTTAACTGAACAAGAGGTCACTATAGGCTCAGTGTTTTCATTCATCATCGGTTCCTCCATGTTGATCAGACAGAGCTCTCAGACCTCCAGAGAGATGGATTGTTTCTTTTCGATCAGGTGTGAATTGTTACAGGCCAGCACATTGGTTTGTCCAATGAGGAAAGCTAAATGAAAAAGACAAACTCTCTGGAAAACAAATCTAAATGTACGCTGCCTGTATTATAGCCTAAAAATATGCCTGACGTCAGGCACTCGAAGGATGAACTGTCAGTGATATAAATGTTGTGTTTTGTCACTGGGAGCTGTAAAGTTTAGTGATGATGCACTGGACACCCAAACATAGCATGAGCCTCAATGAGCATTTCACCCGTGCGTGACTGCTCGTATTCTTAAATTATGGGCAGAATGTTGCTGCTCTAAAAGCCTCCGCCCCTCTGGGAAGGCTTCCTATCTGATTTTGGAACCTAGCTGCAGGGCTTTGTTCCCATTCAGCCACAGGAGTACAGAGGCTGGGCACAGATGTTGCGTGATAGGGCCTGGCTCACAGTCGGTGTTCCCATTCATCCCAAAGTTGTTGGATGGGAATGAGGTCAAGGGCTCTGTGTGGACCAGTCAGGTTCCATTACTTAGTGCACAGGGGCATTTTTATGTTAAAACAGGAAACAGTCTTTTCCAAAGTATTGCCGCAAAATTACAGGCACACTATGTACTAAAATATCCCAATATCCCACTTCCTCCTACCAGCCTAAAGCATGAAAAGCAGCCCCCGTCCAAATGTATATGTATTGTGCATTGGAGATTTCACAGAATGGTCGAGTAGTCGACTATGAAAGCCAGTAATCGTAGCCAGTAGTCATAATTAGCTAATCAGAGCTTTTAAAATGTCCTTCTAAACATACCCTTTTCACACTGACAAATAAACCCCACAAACATCCAGCTAACACTTGTCTTCAATGGAAAAGGCAGCAATTGGCATTCATTCCAGATCAAATGACTCTGCTAAGTCACAGGTGTTTATCGGCTCTAGCTCCGATCGGCAGTGAATATATACACCGATCAGGCATAACATTATGACCACCTGCCTCATATTGTGAAGGTTCCCCTTGTGCAGCCAAAACAGCTCTGACCTGTCAAGACATGGACTTAAGAGCTCTGAGGGTGTCCTGTGGTGTCTCGCACCAGGGCGTTTTATAGTGGATCCTCTGGGTCCTGTATGTTGGGGTCAACACATTGGGCCCTTTATTGTGTTCCTCGAGCTGTTCCTGAGCAGTATTTGTGGTGTGTCAGGGCACATTGTCCTGCTGGGGGGGCCACTGTCATTGGGTAGTGTTGTTGTGATGAGGGGGTGTACTTGGTCCACAACAGTGTTTGGATGGGTGGTGCATGTCAAGTGGCATTCACATGAATGCCAGCACCCAAGGTTTCCCAGCAGAACATCACATTGTGATGAGATGATCAATGTTATTCACGTCACCTGTCAGTGGTTTTAATGGTGTGGCTGATCGGTGTACATATATATATATATTTATAAAAGTAACCATGGTAACATTGTCCCTGGCCTCCATCCTGCTTCTACTCGCTGTTTTCTGGTTTGTCTGTGTCTGCACACCAGAAAAAAATTAAAAAATGGAAAGGCAAATTCGTCTACTAGCAATGACAAAAGATTCAATTGCCTATTTTTACTGGGTTGTCCCACTTTACCCACAACCTGCATAAATGCACTCATTTTGGTGTAAGAATTGCTGTTTTAATGTGCGCAAACTGCAAAGGATCAAGGCACTGAGACTTAAAAATATGACTTTATTTTCACATAAAGTCCAACTGCATAATAAGGATGCACTTACCTTATATACTGCAGCAAAAGTGGCCCCAATATTGACCTTATTAAACAGATTGGGTGCTGGCCAGATAGGACTCGGCCACATTCTCACTCACTGTAATAAAATTGTAAGAATGCAATGTTACAAACCTTCCTGAACAATATAATTGACATTTGCACAGCCTGAAAAGATTGTTGATGAGCTGGCTCTGTTCATAATTCAAAATAAGGCTGACGATATGCTATATTTTTCTTATTGTCAACAAAACCAACAATTTCCGGTCTTAATACTTTCTGAAGTTCCTACCCTGTTTGAGCTGCTCAGTCCTAAGCCCATGTGTTCCTGCTGAAGGGTGTCACACTACAGCTGCTCAATAGATTTTGCGGGATTAGTTCTGCTGATGGAGATGACAGTGTCAGGATGCGATGTAGCCCCGTTGACCCTTCCGATGTCTCCCTTCTCCTCACGCAGGCATCCGGCTGCGACGACACGGAGATCCCGGACGAGGTGAAGCTGATCGGCTTTGCACAGCTAAGCGTTTGCTGATGCCCTCTTCATGCCTGAAGCAGGTGAGACAGGGGAGACAGTTCAGGGCACACAGACTGAGGAACACACCACCATCTTCCCCAAACACCCTCCCTGAAAACTCACTCCTCCTCCTCCTCCCCTCCGTCACTCCTTTCACCTTCCCCTGAGGCCAAGCTCCACCTCCAAGCTACACCTCCTTAGCGCCGACTTCCCTGCTCACTGCCCCCTGACCTTTAACCTTAAAAGCATTCCACCGCCCAGCGCACAGACGGGATCAGGAAACAGCCCAGGAACCTAAAGATGTACTCAGGTGGTGACATGAGGTGATTAAGATGTAGCTTTGAATGTCTATTTATTTGTATTTTTCTCATTTTTTTTTGTTTTTCACCATATTACGTTTGTGTTCATCAAAGCTCTCATTATTTATTGAAATGAGAAGATATATTTTTACTTTTGTTTCTCACGCTGTTTTGTTGCCACACTGAAAAAAAACCCAACAAATTTGCTTTTTGACTCTCATCTCACAAACCCACTCATTTGTGACGTTTCCCTGAGGTCTTTGTCAGAATGTAAGATTTAGTTAATTTATGGAGTAAAGCACATTTTCATAATAACATAATGAATGTCTGAAAAAGAGAAAGAATTGTATTTCTGTGTCAAGACCTGTTTTCCATTGACAAGAAGGGAACTCTTCGCTTGATTGTGCAGAAAAAAACAAAACGAGACCCGGATGCTACTGTGTATAATTTGCTGCTCTCGACAGTGCTAATGCTTCAAAATGTTAGAGGTGCCTTGTTCATTTTTCTGTGCCTAAGAAAGTAAAGTGAGACCACATGAAGAGCAGAAACAGCTGATTACCATTTCATAAATGTATTACTATTACAGCAATGACACAAATCAAGTATCTTAACTTCATGAGACAAGCTACGATGCACTTTCGGGCTGAGTGTGTGCACCCGACCAGCAGATGCTTAGCCCCCGGAGACAAGACAAATAAAATGTAACGGAACCTGTAGTCAGTTAATCAGCTCTGGTTGTATTCAGACGCCAGGTTAATAGACGAAAACCACAACTGTTTGATTTTCTCGCTCTGTCCTGCTGCACTACAAAACCTTTTCGTTCCCAAAAAATATAGTAGTTTCTAAAATGTACTGTATGACAATGCATCTGAGGATGAAACCAAAAGGCAACTATTGAAAGGGTGACGAGCCATTTGTTTGTCCAAACAAAGTCCAGTAGTACTAAATTATTTTTAAAGTATTGAGGTGGTAAATATTAACTTCTACTAAATTCTTTATTATGAAGTAATTTATTGTGTTTTTTTATGTACAGTATGAGTACCATTTCAGCATATTACCCCTGTTCCCTCTCTGTAATCAGCTGATGTCAAGTTTCTGACGAGGAGCAACAATAAAGAATTGCTATTATTTGGAAACGGTGTGGAGTTTTTATTATTAGCTGAGTGTCACAAAGGATTTTGTTGCAGCCTTGTTGTGGCTGCTGGCTGAGGCGATCTACTGGACCGATTCCAAAACTTTTGGTAAGAATGAATCATTTATACAAACAAACATGTAAATGGTTGAAAAAAAAACGGAATACAGGAATTCACTTTTAAAGGAACAGTTCACCCCAAAATCAAAAATCTTTGTTTTCCCTCCTACCTGACAAAATATCATTACCAAAGATAATATGTTAAACAAGACATCTGATTTACATAAAGTTGATGGTAGTGTATCCATGATTACGCTTGCAATCATGTGAGCGAACTGACCGGTACACTAAAACACTGCGAGGCGCCTATCCATAACGGCTGACTAACAGGTCAGCTAACTGAAACATACAGTATTTACCAGTTATCTGTATTACTGTCCAAAGTATGTTGACATTCTTATGAGCCACAGTGGATTGTTTCATAGCTAATGAAGCAACAGACTCTGACATGCCCTCCGCCTCAGACACATCGGAGAGACTGCAGAAGGTGAGGCTATCACAGCTAACATTAACCCATGCTAGAATTGCTGCCCACTTGTTTCTACATGGTACCAGGCAGCCCTTTTTATACAGTTTTATACAATACATGTAGTTGGGGGTCCCTGCTGCTCTTTCTCTCTATCAGCTAAGGGGTCACTGGCCAGATAAACATTGAAGACCCCGGCAATAAAGCAAACGGACGGCTGCTTTTGACAAAGTCTGTCTTCGGTGTCAAGAAACAAATCCAGGCTTGTGTTTGTTGTTAGTGAAATGGCTTTAAAGTGAGACTTGATTTACACCTTCTACCTCTTACAAGTTGCATTTCTGAGCAATAAAATGCACAAATCAATGCCCTCAAGGGTTTTTTATAGCTGCGACTTTACTTGGTCTGGCGTGACCGGTAGCAGCTTATAGTGGCAAATGTTGAGCAAACTTTAGATCGATATTACTGTGTGACTGACAACATGGAGTGTGTGTGCTGACAGCGTTTACCACGTAATTTGCATTTTCTGTCGCCAAATCTGTTCTTGTTCAGGAATAAAACAACCTGCAATTTACAGATACGACTTTATACAAAACCTGCAAAGTGAGCCTCTGCAGATGGGAACTTGAAAAAAGCAACACGTAGAAGCAGTAATATTACTTTAATTATTCAAGTATTTGTTTTTTAATATAAAAAACATACAATATATGACAACAACCCCTTGCGGGATAGATGCTTTCACAGTAAATGTCACGTCAGCTTATAATACTACAAAACCTTTGAAAAAAAAGGAAATTTGGCAATGAAAGCCACGTTTGCTGAGGAACAAAATGTCAGTAGCAGTGCTTCAGTAATCACTGATATGCCAGATACATATGATAATACATCCAGTCTGTAGCTACACTTGAACTCGTACTTGCACAACATGGTACTGTATTTCTCTTGATGTGCGGAGGAGTTGATGAGCTGCTGACGTACAGAATACATAACCGAGAGCAGCAGCTTGAGTAATGAGGAGCTGGGAGCTGCAAAACACAATTAGCTTATATAAAAATGTCAATGAGAAGAAGAGGGAAAAAAGCAAAGTGAATCTGAAAAAACCCAAATATACATCTGACTTTTACAGAGAGAAGAGGCAGTGAAATTATGAGAACATGTCAAAAAAACATCAGACATTTGCTGAAAAGAAGAGAGCATCCAGGGAATTCAGCCATGACTTCCTTATTACCAATGCTGGAGCAACAATATTGATTGTAAAGGATAAAACTTGGTCTGTTTGGAGACTGATAATATACCGCAGCTTTTATTTTTAGATCTGTATTCAGCTCTGTTCATGATAAAGATGACAGGGGGACAGCAGCACGAGCATCCATGTAGTTTTATCTCAACAGAGGTTCTGGTTTGTTGTTGGATTAGATTAATTTTGCATTTGTTCTGGAGCTCCCCATTCAATTGTAACTAATACTTTTTAAAAGCATAATTTCAAGTAGTGATATAGCAATTTAATACTTGGATCCTTGCACAGAAATCCCCTTCGGCCTTCACTCCTGCAGGAGGGTCAGTCAGGCAGCAGCCGTGCAGCTGCTTGAGATTCAGTGTCCTGCTCAAGGACACTTTAACAGGGCAGAGGGTTGTCAGTGTGAGGGCTTGAACCAAGGTCGCCTGCTTTAAACAACGCCTCCACTCGTTAGGCCACACTACTTCACGCTTAAAGGGACAGTTCACCCCCAAAATTAAAAAATACATATTTTTCCTCTTGCCTGTAGTGCTGTTCATCCATCGAGATTGTTTTGGTGTGAGTTTGCCTTAGAAACGCCTGCCCTCTCTCAGCTTGTTGTGCTCGTCAGAACCCGATCTGTACTGATCCGCTCTGTGCCTGTTTTAAATGATCTGACAAAAGTTTTTATACAAAACAATGGTTGCAAATGCATTCATTTTCTGTATGCAATCTGTGTTAGGATTATTATGGTCTTAAAGAAACATTAATAGAGCAAGAGTGTAGAGAGTGATATGTATATCCAGTTTATTATTCAATCGAAGTATGAAAACTACATGTTTCAGATAGTTTTTCAATATGAAAGTTGCTGTTAATTATATACACCACAGTATAAAATGTTATACAAATAATGATTTATTTTGAAATCAGTGTGAGTGTTATAGTTATATCCCCCAGCTATTTTTAATTTAGATGTTGAATTTCTCTCTCTGTCTCTTTTTTTCCTATATTAAAACAATACTTGCTTGTCTTATCATCCTATTTTAATGAGGATGGTGTAAAAGGACCTTTCTCTCTCTCTCTCTCTCTCTCTCTCTCTCTCTCTCTATAAAAAGTGTATTTAATTGTTAAGGGGGGCTGTCATCTCCTGACATCTCTAATAGGATGTCTGAAAGACATTTGAATAAATTCTATATTTTTTACCATTTCTACAAATTTGCAAAGAAAGACATTTTGTTACCTTAATTTAAAAGATTTAGCGAGAGTAGGCTTGTTTCCTTATCAGTCATCCGCGTCACGTAACCTTCTTTGTAAGACAGAGCCATGTGCAGAATGGATCGGGCAGCTGGCACAGATCAGGTACTAACTACGCTTCCTTCTGCAAGGTAATATGTGTCTGGTTCAGTAGAAAATAGTTCCTACGTGAAACTGCTCACAACAAGGTCTGTGGATTATCTTGAGTAACCGGGTTATGATTTCTAGAAAGAGTCATTGCAGTTGGGTTTTTCAAATATATATATATTTTTTTTTGCCGCTATGAGCACCACAAGCAGATCTAGTTCCATTACATTCATGAGAGGGCAGACATCTCTACGGCCGATATCTCCAAAACTCGGCAACTCACACCGAAACAATCTAGATGGAGAAACAGCACTACATGAAAGAGGGTATTCATGTGTTGCTTTTTATATTTTGAGGTGAAGTGTCCCTTTAAAGGTGCAACATGTAAGAATTGGCAGCATGTCGAATTCATACCAAATAAATAGGAGGCAGCATATCGCGAGAGCAACCGCTGACTGCTGCTAACTGTAGCTGAGCAGTTAGTGGTCCAGACTGGGAGCTCGGTGTGGTATTATGACACAGGACGGGCCATGGCTAGCTGGTTAGCACGCTAACTTCAGTAGATCACTGTTACACAATACAAAGACTGTTATTTCTTCTCATTCTGTTGATAATTTTAGTTAATTTTTGAATGTTTTTAGATTAAAATTGTTACATGTTGCACCTTTAATGCTGATTGATTTAATGCTTAGAAAAAATATTCAGCTCGACCTGGAACACATGAACAAAAACGATGACTTTCAGTAACAACACCACATTTTGATTATGCATGAGAATACGCGCTTTACAAGCCTCATGCATTCATTAACAATCGTGAGGTGTAATCAGCAGAAATAGACGTAGATGGATGTTAATGAAAACATCTGTCATGAAATCAAGACTCGCAGCAGCCCTCAATGTTTTTACATTTCTCAGTGTGATGAAACTTGAGGAAAAAGGCAAAAAAAGGAGAAAAAGTTAAGTTGTAGTTCAGTGGTCCTCATGTCCTCTAACATCTCAGGTGCTTCTTGCTGGACATGTCGTTCCAAATGCGGTGCATCTCCTCCGGGGAGATCTGGTGCACAGTGATAACCCGTCTGTACCTGCACAGACTGTAGGCCATTTTCCAGTGATTAAAACCACTGTTCTGATACGGGTGTATACCCAGTTTACGCAAACACAGTCCCACATACACATCCTCCAGGTGCAACAGTCTTGTGTGCAAGGAAGTCTTGTAGATTAAGTCGGCTACGTCTGCTGAGAACACGTAGCCGGTGCCCGAGCAGAAAGGAGGGTATTTACTCTCAGGGTACAAGTCCCTGGACATGTACCATTTACTGCGCATGTCCCTGATGGGACCACCGTTTATAACATAGCCGGTGAAATATCTCCTCCTTGGCTTGGTGGTGGGCTTCAGGAGCTTGTAGATCAGATTGTCCATGTTGACAAAGATGTCGCTGTCTGTCTTCATGATGTACTGCGCTTTGGGGCAGAAGGTAGCCACCCAGCGCATGCCCATCATGGTCTTGAGCGTGAGGTTGTGGTAGGAGTCGATAAAGTCCTCCACCACGATGTCATGGAAGATCTGGCTCTCCTGCTCCACCATCTGGTTGAGGACGGAGTCTGTGTTCCTGCCCAGCAGAAAGATGGTGAGGACGTGGACGTCGCTGAAGGTGCTCTCGTCCCCCCAGGTCTCCCGGATGGCCTGCCGCGCATCGAACTCCTTGTGCGTGGTGCTGATGAGGATGACCAGGAAGGGAGTGACGTCTTCGCACTTCTTCGGCTCGTTGATGACAAACTCAAAGGCATGTGGGTTAAGGGGGCGGGTGTGGATGTTGGTGAAGGTGATGTTTTTGTTGACTTGTTTCACAGTCTTACGTATAGGCACAGACATGTGGCCGACATAAGTGGACGTAGGGCGAGATATACTCAAGTACCACAGAGCACTCGCCCAGCAGACCACTGTCAACAGGTATAAACATGACACTTTTGAAGGCATTATGCTGCATTTAGGTGTATTTTGATGAGCTGGATCTTATAAGGCTTTCTTTCCATTAGCAATGTTTCATCCGGCGAGGCAGCATGAAGCTGCTCCAGCACGCAGTTTGACATTAATTGTCAGTAATGGATTACTTCAGAGAGAAGTGATGCTGTTTGCGTTTTAATGCAGAGCACTCTAAAACCAGATTGATGTCCAATTTTTCTTGGCGACACTTTTGCTTCTCCATTTACATCTGAAAGAGAGAAAGACAGAAATGGTGCATTAATATAAATATATACATCCAGAGAGGCACGACAAATATGTATATTTTGAATTAGTCATGAGAGAAACTATTGCAGTTTTTTCTTCAAACCCAATAAACTCAGCAGTGGCCACTCAAATATGAATTAAAGGCACACAAAACCACTTTGCTGTCAGCGACTAAAGCAACAAGTCAAACAAATGAGGAAATGCTGCTGAGTATCATCTTATATTTATACAATAAATAACCTCAATTACTGTCGAAACACTGCAGAGGAACTTGACACATCAAACCCATCATTTCGGTGCTGGAGCCAAAAATCATCACAACACAATTTCAAAAATTAATTTGTTTCCTCTGAGTAAATCTAGTTGGAGTAACAAAGGAAAGGACTCAGATGAAATCAATATCTTATAAATTACAAAAGTGGCTGAAGCACACGTGGGAACGATTGCAGTGCAATCAGCCGTCTAGCAAAATGACTCATCATCAGACAGATTGATGTTATTCATTGTTGAAGTTTAGTTATTATTCAGTGGCAGCACACACTGTGATGGGCAGATTTGTGTTACAGCCTCAATCTACGACGGGCCAACTTCACTTTGTGATGATTTGACCGTGATGTTGACTGTGACAGTGATTTTTATTTTAATTTTTTTTCTCACATTCAGTGACAAACAACACTGAATAATTTCATGGTTATGATAATGAAGCAGATTTTGGCTGTTGTATCTGAGTGTTGCAGATGCCTCAAACTGCGACATATTTTCCTGGAGATGTTGTTTTGTTCATTGGTAGAGTCAGTCCTGCTTTTAAAATGTTACTAGATGCACAGAAATATTAGATAAATGTATCAAGGCAAAAGCACTCACTAAGCTCTATGAGTGTTAAACTATTATATATCATCAGATTATTAAAACTAATCCTTTAAATCGCAAGTAATATTTAACTTTTGTCGTTGGTAGAGGTGAAAATAATTTAAACTACTGTCTATACTATTGGTTAGTTTATTCTATAACAATGGTTCAGTCTTATATGTTTTGCAGGGAAAAAAACTAACTACTGATTACATAATTAGCTGTTAAATAAGTGTTTACTGAGTACAAAGTGTAATCGAAGCATACATAGGAATGACATGGAAAAACTACCTAAAAACATGTACTGTATTTACGATTACTGATTGACAGTTGCTTATTACCACATCCAACAGACACGGAGTAACATGGTCATTCATTTGGAGTCGGGTTTGTGTCCACCTGGTAAATGTAAGTCTAATAATCATCTCTTTTTGCTCTGTTTTTGGTCCCCACCACCTCCCCAGGAAAATATCTGGCTCTATAGCTGCTAAATGCTCCACTAAATTCAACAGCTGGCCCCAACCCATCCCGTTCTAATGCTCCTGTGTGAGCTGTGTAAACACCAACACTCTCCCGGTTCTCTGAATTCCCAGTTCGGATCTCAAGCTGCACGGCTAACTGAGCTAACTAGCTAACGGCAGCTACCCTAGCCCCTGTTTGTCTTAAGTATGAATTCAATAGGCGGTAAATTCTTAATGCATGCATCTTACATGACACCAGCAGACACCAGTTTGTTTTACCTAAACATAAGGCAAAGCCATCAATAACATTACTTCTCTGTTACTTTATTACTACAAATTGAATTAATGCTCATATCTGTATATCAATGAGTTATAGATTTATCTTGTACCAAGACTTCACAAATGATGACATTTTCATACATGATCTTACTTCACAGTTTGACATTTCACAAGAGCCGAAAAATGCCCTTTTCATCTCCAACCAAAAGCAAAAAAAGAGGCGGTTTACAAGCTCTCTTGTTCGGTGGCTCAAAGGGGCTGTGGGGTTGGCAGCATTCTGCATGACAGCGTGATATGGTGGCACAAAGGGAACAACGTGCCATGATAAGCCTTTGCCCCTGGGGTGTTTTTTTTCTTCAGTGTAGCACTGTTATACTGTCTGCCTGTTACTGAGCGGACAGAAATTTGGCATGCCTGCTTTTGAGCAGTCGTTCTGCAGCGTGGACACTGAAATGGCAGTTGTTTGTGGTTTTCTGCAGGTGGCTGAGCAGCTACAGTACATGATAGCATGCATTCTGCCTTTTGAAGGTCTCTGTGACTTTTCTTTTCACTCAGCGAAGGCAGATCATACGATTTACTTCACAGGAGGAAGGCCGTAATGCAACACGACCGTATCTCTATTTCCATCTTCAAAGCTGGAGCGAAGCAAAAGCTGGTCTGAGAATACAAATGTAGCCATAATGACATGGTTCAAACGTCGTTTATATATAGACTACAATTACCTGCAGTCGATACTAGTATTGTACACAAAGGTAAAAAAGGATACATACATGTTATGAAAACAGTGTCTTCCTTGTACTAGAAGTTAATCTGTCACATTAATTAGTGATGATTAGTCATGATAATTTATTAAAAGAGATATTGCCAACTATTGTGATGATCAATTAATTGGTTTGGTTTGTAATTCTTAAGAAAACTAAAGACAAAATTCTTAGATTCATGCTTCTTAAATGTGAATATTTTCTGCTTCATTAAAATCAAATCTTCATTAATATCTTTGGGTTGTGAACAAAACAAGACATTTGAGGACGTCATCTTGGGCTTTGAGAAACACTGATCGAACACTGAACCATTTTCTGACATTTTATAGACCAAGCAACCAAGCAAATTAATCAGGAACATAATTGATTTTTAAAATAATCATTAGTTGCAGCCCTAACAAGATGTTGCACAACATGGCAGATGTCTTTACTTGCTCCGCTGCTGACAATCCACAAGCTCGAGGTGGAGAGGGTCAGCAGCGATAAATTCTTGGGCATCCACAGCAGTGATGACCTCACCTGGACACTGAACACCACCCAGCTTGTCAAGAAAGCACAACAGCGGTTGTAATATTTTAGCTCCCTAAACCTAACCAAATATTTTTAGTTCCCTTAATTTAATCACATATTTTAGTTCCCCAAACCTCACCAAATATTTGAGTTCCGTATATCGTAGTTCCCTTAACCTAACATATATTGTAGTTCCCTTAACCTAACCCAACATTTTAGTTCCCTTAACCTAACCAAACACTGTAAAGACACAGAAAATAGCCACACACACATACAGCGGAGTTACGCATACTGCACACATATTGCACTGATACTGTATATTTATATTTATCCTGTATGATACTTTATATTTTCATATTGTACATTGTAAATCTTGTGTATATTTTTTAAATCCTTTTTATATTCTTAGTTTTTTGATATTTTTTTACTTATACCTAGTGTTTCATTGTGCAACAGCATTCAGACTGGAAGGCAAAGGAAGAATTTCATTGTTTTTTAACAGTGCATATGACATAAAATACTTTTTTTTTACTGGACTTTTATGCCTACGTATTATGAGAAACACACTTTATCTTGCACTGCGACTACATCTGCTCTGTTTATTTGGTGTCGGTTTGAGAATATATTTGAGAGCAGTCAAACAAATGCTGTTGTTCCTCAGTTTATTTTGTAGTGAACCCTTTTCTCTGGAGTCTTCTAACAAAACTCCTGTGTTGAGGAGTACGTGTATATGTGCTCTCAATATCAGACTTCTCCGCCTCTTGTGAAATTACTGTTAGATCTCACAGGATTTGGAGAATCAAACAATCGTTCCCCTTTAACAACAGTTTAGTCAGACGCAGGAAAAACAAAGAGACGACCAATATTTTCTAATACCAGGGGAAGGCGCAGGGTTAGGTGGAGTGCAGACAGAAAAACAGAAGGAAGACCAAGCAGTGACTGTTTGCTCTGAGGGTTAATAACATTGTGAAAACAGAAAACTACAAATAAACAAGCCACATATGTATGTGTACACAGGTTCGAATACACAATAACAAAGACCAGCTGGTGGCAAGCAGTCGCCGTGTCCCATATTGTCACTTTGAAATCTCACTTTCCAGACCGAAGCAAAATATTTATGAGACAGAACTGAGGCAATGTTTATGTGACAGTTCATTCGGCTGCCAGTCTGTAAAACAACCTCCAGTGGCTCACAGAACAATCATTTTTAAAGCTGGTCTGGGGCTCTCATGTATACACACACACCAGCAGATTAAAAGTACTACAAATTGAGTTTGATGCAGAAGAAAGTACATGCACTTCTGCTAAATGTCTGTTATTAATTAGCTCAGAATGAACGCAAAACTGCAGTGAGAAATATTCCATGTCTTTTTTCTATGAAGAGCTTGTTAATTGACAACCAAATGATGAATCACTAATCTATGTGATTATAATGGTCATGATGATTGTGCATCATTCAGTGCGTCACTTAAGATTCAACATCAGACGTTCTTATCTCTGTGGGTGTGACAGAGAGACATAAATGGGTCTATTTGCAATAGAATCAGGCGGCTGCATTTATCAGTCTTAAAACAGTTAAATATGAGCTTGATATAGGGAGGAGATAAGATATAGGATGAGCTGGAAGGTGTAGAGATGTATTATCAACAACCTTTTTGTGCAACAACCTGACCCAGTGTTATCATGCTTTCTGCTTCACCAGAGTTTCTAAAGCAACATTTGACCTCAAACATAAAGTGGCAATATGAAGATTCTCTACAAAGAAGCTGCCATAGTCTAGCCGGTGGGGGATTTTAAATAGCATCATATGAATAATATGTTATGAAAATTTTTTTTTTAAACAGACAAAAACAGTTTCATTTGTAAACGTGCCTGAACCAGTGTTATTGGATTTCAGTGTTGTGGCTGAGGACAACTTTACTTCAAACTTCAAGCTGTTTATCATAATCTCAAAACAGGGGCGTTGGCGGGGCACTACAGGGTTGTGACAGATGCTGCAATCCACTGCAAGTCGGAAGTCGATATTTCCCAGCCGGTATTTTGCGAAGGTGTGCAAGTGTGTCTGCATAAATCAAGCATCAAATGAATGTAAATGAAAACAGCAACTATAAAGTTGTTACAGCACGTTTCACGACAGAAACACTGCATTAAGTAAAAAGTGATGAAAGGTCATTGTTCACTGTGTGTGTGTGTGTGTGTGTGTCGCCATACTGCTGTGATATTATGTGCGTTTATGTTGATGAAGTAGGATTTGGTGGACCAAGTATGCAATTACCCACATCTGTACGATGTGTTATTGCTGCTTGTCAAAACAGCTGGCGACAGATCAGTACCACTATAGAGGGCGATGTAAAGATCTGCAAAAATAAATGGAAACAAGTCTGTGAATGATACGTCGGCCATCTTTATTGTTTACATCATGCAAATCTGATTATTTTCTACGCTTTTTGAATGTTTCATACAAAAAATTCTTACATATTGCACCTATAAGTATTTCAATCACCTTTTAATTTTCCATCTATTTCTATTACTTAACTTTAATGTAAAGAGTCACATTTAATGCAAAGTTTTTCTATCATATTGAGTTGTTAGAAAATAATTACTTTTATGTATAATACTTGAATATTAAACACTTGAAAAACACATGTTTATGTAAAAGTTTCTCTTAAAGCAACATTATGCAACTTTTTTACTTTAAAATAACAGCTTTAAAATCATGTTGATGGTACAGTGTCTTGTAACAGGGTGAATGGTGTCTCTGTCTCTATCACTTGTTTCTGCATCGTGTAACTTCAGTGAGAGGGCAGGATCACAGCGTTACAGACATGTTTACTTCAACATACAACAAGTTTTCAACACATAACATTGTTATGACCTTAATGCGTTTTGTTTGTAGTTAGCACCTACATTACATCTGACAAACTGTTACACACCTGGGATTTGTAATTATGACAGTTGGTGTTGCACTCAGAAACTTTGGGGGGCACCAATTTCCACATAATGTTGCTTTAACTTTGTGTGTAATTAATTGAATAAACATATACGGTTTATGTGTGAGTCTGCATTAATCTAACTAGTTTTCAATGTATTCACATTGACTCAACATAATAGAAAAAATGTTGCATTAAATGTGACACTTTACATTCAGATTAGATGAAAACATGTTAAAATGTAATCAAAAGACTTAATGTCACTGTTTTAGCCAAATTATTATTTCTTGATTGGAGGCTAGTACACAAAGTGTGTGAACAATTACATTTATCTCCGCAGTCACTCTCTGGTTTCTTGCATTTGTGGGGGCTGAGATGTGGCTCAAGCTTGTGTTTAGATTTCTGGAGCATGGAGCGGAGCCCACAGGCAGGTCGCCAGACCTTCACAGAGCTATTATTCCAATCAGTTTCCATAATACTGGATGTCACACAGAGACTCAGTCATAAAACCTCCCTCTCTGTGTGACCAGATTGAGCCAGTGACTGGCAGAAAGGATAGTGAACTATAAAGCAGTCTGCATCAGGAGGAGTACGGTCGCACTGGACCTTCAGGACATGAAACGTGCTCAAGAAACACAACAGAGGGGCGAATGAAATGAGGAAATAATTAGCCTGCACTACCAACAAAGACTCAATTTATCATGATTTATTATATGGCAGGAGGTAAACTTATATGGAGAGCACGCTGCAAAGACAGCCATTCATCAAGACACGACATTTCTTTCTGCAAGCCTCTGGGTGGATTGTTTGGCGGGCTGGTTTCTAAAAAGGACCTATTACGCTCTCCTCTGCACACGACAAAAATATTTTGATTCATGGCCCCCTGACCGTCTATAGACAGGACTCTAAAGTGTTTTTCCAATAACAACATCTCAGAGCTAATAGATTGCCAGATTGAATTAACTGGTTCATGCGAAGCTGGAGCACTGAGGAACGCCTGTGTCCCAAATTTAAATTGATTACCTTGGCTTTCATTCGTCACATCACTCTTTGAATATTGCTGCTTATACTTTTAATCACACATCACACCACTCACAGAACTTTGGAGATAATAAGATTAATGGTAATCCTGCATGCTTTGCATCTTAAAGGTGCACTATAGTTCAGTCAAACAACTCACGTTTGAAATGCTTATTAGAGCAGCAAAACATAGTTAGAGTTTGGCGTCTAGGCTCCGACCTCATCACTCCCCGCAGATATGTTTACATGGAGATATTGGGGAGTGATGAGCACAACATCTTGAACCCCCTGGTCGGAGCCCACAGGTGGATGCTGGGGAAGAAATTTTAATCATGAGAGATCTTCATTGACTGAATAAACTGAATAAACATAGTGACCTTAAAGGACAACACAATTTCATACTTTTTTACTTTGTTTATATTTGGCAGACCCTGCTACAGTGCCAAAAATGTAATATTTCTGAGCTTGCATTACTACCTCGTTAATAATTCTGAGTTTGAATTTCTTCTCCAACACGACATAGCGCCCCTTTAATAACTTACCACCACGTGTATGTAGTTTTCAGTATGAAGGTTAGAGTCCTCCTTTCTTTCACTCAAACCTTCCATTTAAAATGTGGATTACAACCCTAGCATGGCTCATGCTCATGTGTATTTTCTCCACAATAACAAACAACTGAATGCGATATTAAACTCTGATGACAGGAGCAGAGACGTGTGAAAAATGATATGAAAATCGGCGCACAGCAAGCGGTAAAGTCTTAAATCTCCCTGCCAGCATTATGTCGCTGAAAGCCACATTTGAGAGCTTATAGCCGAGATTTCATCGACCTTGAGAAAGAAAAGAGAGTGACCGCGTGCACATTTTCAGAGCCATTAAAAGGTTTTTTTCCACAACATTTACTTTGAAGCTCTCTGTGTTTTATGAGCCATTTATCTGAAAGAACACAAATCAAACAAAAAGCCAAATTGAAAAGACAATTTTCAGACTATAGCACCACATCCCTTAAACAAGAATGAGCCTCTTAAGCTTTCTTATCACACTGTCTCTATAAATCTCCATTCGAGAAAGACTGTTGTGTTGTAAGATCTGTTGTTCTGCAGGCACAGATGGCAGCCCTGGTCGATATTCATGTATTAGTATACAGTAGTGACATTTATATCATTATTTATTTTCTCTGTGCTGTGCCTATCACCCTTCGTACTGTAAGTCTATCTAACCAAGTTGCTATGGTGACCTAAAGTGTTCAATATTGAACAAATGACGTGAATAAATGTCAGCTCATAAAAATAAGTGTCTTTTTATTTCACTATGAGATACACTGAATGGAGTCAGACTGAAGCAACAGTTAATCACATCACTGTCCTACCCTGCTTGATGTGACGAGTAGACAGAGACAGCGTGATGGAAAGTGGATTCATTTAATCAAATAGTTGTTGGAAAAAGGACACTTTGCAATAACAACTGCTGGAATTAAATACAAATGAAAAGCATAACTATTACTGTTAAAAGTTAAAAAAAACATAGGATTTTGCAACCTCATCGTTATGTTATATACCTACTTTGTATTTACACATTTTTTTCGTTTAATTTCTAATTACTTTATCAAAGATCTCCTCCAAACATACCACATATTTAAATGCTAAGTTTTGAATGATAATTTGTGTCTGATGTGTTGTTTAAGATAAAAATAAAGACTCCAATAAAAATCAAGTTTTAACCTTGTTAAATGTCCATATGGTGTTTTTTTTGTTTTTTTTTACATGATAGAAGACATCATGAGTAAAACAAGCAGTCAACACCATGACTGAGCATTTCTGCTTTGGAATTGCAGTGTACCGATAATTGGTAGTTTGGCAATCTAGGTTTCCTAACTCTCACGGGTCAGAGGCCGGGGTAATTTGCGTATTCATAGAACCTTGAATAATTAATGAGGAAAGGTTTTAGGAGTTTCAATACATCCAAGCCATTTTAAGGCCATGAAGGGAATTTTTCACAGAAAGTCAGCTCAGTCGCCAGGATATAATGTTAGCACCTCGCCTCTGCAAACCACAGACACGTCCAAGTCTGTATGTATAATATGCTAGGTACTATATTGACATTTGTACAGAACATGTCATATCATGCTCACATTACATGTTTATTACCTGACTTTCACATCAGAAGGTGGAGGGGAAGGTTACAGTTGCAGTTCCCAGTTATAGGGGAGAAGGCTGCCAAACAGGTGACTGTAGTTTAAGTCTGCACTTCTTTTGCATTTGTAAGTGTGAACCTACCGGATATTTTTGACAGGGTCCACGGCGTTTCAAGATTTGTAAGCATGGCACTACTGGATATTTTTAAGGAGAACTCAGGACAATTTCCAGCTGTGTTTATGGTGACCAAAACAGGTATTTTAAGCCAAACCATGATGTTTTCCTAACCCTTACCAAGTGGTTTTATGTGTGTAAACCTAACCAGAGCATAAGCACAGCATTGTGTCAAGAGAGAAATATAAAATTGAAGTTTTAACTTGTTTTAACTTTAAACTGTGGTTTTGCAGGAACTTACTTTGCTAATATTTAGTCTGGTGAAAGGGTTTAAAAAAAAGAGCCAAATTTGTAATTTTTGAGGAACAGAGATGAGTTTTCAGAGTATCAATGCCAGGAAAGGAAGTTAAAATAAAAGAAAAGCACATCGACTTCTTCTCCCTCATTAAAAAATTCAAACGCTATGGATGGGCAAGTATATTTTTTTTTATTAAAAACTTCAGACACAAGATATCTCCTACTTCACTGAAAAACCCATTTTCAGTGTCTGTCTGTGTCTGTTTCCAAGTTTCCACATCACACTTGTGAGCTTGAAAGCTACATATTGGACCACACCTGACCTCCAAACTAGTTGTGATGTCCCAAAATCCTGCTCATATGTACATGAGTACAACTCAGATTTAAGGTGAGCACAGAGAAAACTGCCGTCCTTCAGCGGATGAATGTGAAAACTACCTTCTCGCATCAAACACATGCGTCATTCTGCACATAGAAGGTCAAACATCCAGCAGACTCTTCCCCGCCCCATAGGTTTTATCTTGTTATCTTGTCTCACATGAATTGGTGTAGTTCCTTGAAATAAGAAAACTCGTTCTGATGCTGCAGTAACAGACGAATCAGTGTCTTCATCCCTCTGCAGAGGGAAATGAGATTTGATTTGAAACCAGCCAAACAAAAGAACCAGACTATTTTCCACAGACTCCTTTCTTCTTTACTGCTCCCTGACTCAAACATTAGGGGAATATTGCCATTTACATATTTGACGCTCAGGGCTTTATCTAAATAGTGTTCCGCTATTATGGCGAGCTAAACATTGGAGGAAAATCCATATTGGCAATTAAACGAGTGAAACTACATTAAGCTGAATGAAAACTTTTGATAAATTAAAAAACATAAAACTGGCATCACAGTGACTTTATACCACTGGGAGAGCTGAGGTCCCTCCAGTATTGTTACAGAAAAGTAATCAGTTAATAAATGTTCATGCTCTAACCAAATGTATCTGTAAAACACAGATTTGCTTGGGTGGATTGAAGATTGCTTTGTACTGTATACATAACTCCAGTAAAATGCAGTATAGGCTTTAAAATGGGCAGATTGCAGCAATAACTATTATTTTTCATGCATATTAGGGAAGTGAAGTGTAACAAGTCTATTCAGGGACTGTTGTTGATGGTTGTTCAGGTTTCATGATCACAGAAATACAAAATATGCTTTGAATCAGAAGGGAAAGGCACTTAATATTCAAATACACTTAGTGAAAGGGCCGTGCATGGCTAAATTTAATTAATTAATCAATCTCACTGACGGTAGATGTAGTGAAATGTAAGAAACTTGGCTATCTGATAAACCAGCTCGCAGACGTGGACAGGAGTCATTGTAACTTAGACTCGAGCCGACTCAGGTCACTATTTTGATGACTTGCAACTTGACTCGAAAGAAAATAAATGACGTGAGACTCGACTTGGACTTTGAAGTTAAAGGTCTGATTGGTATCACTTTTATGTATACAAATCTTTGTATGTTTTTTTGTTTTATTTTTTTTAAATAATACATCTACAGGGTTAGTGTTAGCAACATTAGCTATTGGACCAAATGGCTCAAATGATGTCAAACGAGTCATTGCACAGGGGTTGTGACACTCAAAAAATGTATTCACCGTTTTACAGTTGCTTTGTTTTCTCAATGTAAGCTTATGGGAACAAGTATTTTTGGGCCACAGTGCATCATGTGACAATGACAAGGTTTGGCCACTATGAAAACTGTCATCAAAGCCTGGCGCTTTCCTAGGGGCTTGAAAAGAGGGGGGGAGATGTAATACCACATTTAGTGGCTGAATGTTATCAATAACACCTTGAAACACTTTAAACACGATGATGTAAATGACTCGTTTGTGTTCATTTTTTTTTGTTCTCAGTTCATTTTGTTTTATTTTTGTTTGTTTGAAAGTGATAAGGAATATTTTGACTTGACTTGCCAAAGAAAAAATGGAAAGGAAAAGGACTGATGATTGAGACTTGGACCAAATGACTTGTCTGCCGGCTGCTGTCCCATGTCTTAGCAACTGGCATGGCAGGCCTGTCACGCTATAGCCTACAAGTGTTGATGTATAAAACTTGATGTCCGCTTGGGAAAATATCCCACGCATCAATCAAGAACAACAATGTGCCTGATTTGAGATATTTTTTTAAACTGGTGTGGAAAACTACTCTTGTATTCTCAACAGTCTCTCAGAAAAACACAAGAAATTCGACTTCTGGAAGACAGTGTGGAGCAAATCTGATGTGTAAACTCCAAAAACTTTGTTATAATTGATTTGAGTAACTTTCAACAATGTCCCTGAGTTATGATTAATGCATTCAAATAAGTGATTCAACAAACAAAAAGAGGAGCGCTTCCTTTAAACACTGTTGCCGCTTGAGACGATTTAGGCAGCAATTAGGCTCCTCTGAAAACACATTTGGAAAAACAAATTAGGAGTATATAAATTCAATTTCTGAAATTCAACACTGCAACAATCTTCTGAGCCGGACAGTTTGTTGTGCTGAACTTTGTATAAGAGTTGATTCCTAATTCCATTTAATTGTTCATTAGCGTGATATGTTTCCTGGGAATCCTCCACTCCTGTACTTATTAACAAGACAGAAAATGGAGATTTTGAAGGGATTCCCAACTTCAGACACCGGCTGGTTAAACTGCTGTTGCTAATTTTAATCCCGGGCATAGTGGAGGCTGTCTGAAACAATAAGATTCATTTCCAGGTTTCAAGGAAGATGACAGGCAGGCAGGCGGTCGGTGCCAGAGGAGTAATAACGTTGACAGACAAACTAGAGGAGGGATAAAGAGCGGAGTCAAAGATCCTGACTCAATGGTTTCACCACAGGGACAGCTTCCACCTTTCTGGCATCAGGTATTCCCAAAAATTATTAGAGATGAGGCAGCATGAGTTGGTTTTCAAAGCAGAGCTGCCGGCAAACAGGAGGCTGGCATCCTGCTGGGACGATGCCAGCTTTCTTTCTCCCTGAACAGATGCTGCCAGTGTCCACTGTTCTTTGTTCCCCCCTCCACTCACAGACTGCACACAGAATAAAAATGCTCACCTTGATGCCAGTAGAGGACATAATGTAGTTAACCAAACAACAACTTTTTGCCTGTTTTGAATCAACCAACCCCAGAAAAAAAATCAATTCTTAGATGCATTCTCAGATTATGTCTTGATACAGAAAAGCCAATAAACAAGAATTTAAAATCCAATTCCTCAACACATTGACTGCCTGAAACTAGGCTGCTTTGTTAACTTTGGTGTAAGACTCTTTTCGTTTCTTAAAACTTTTGTCCTGTCAAATGAGGTGTATCCACAGTCTGGTGACACAGGCTCACACCACATAGAAATGCATAAAGTCGTCATTTAATATTGTAGCAAACAAGGGCATCACTTTCTGTTGAAAAGTGGTGGGGAAAATGTTTTCAATGGTCTTCAACAAGCTCAATTTTAGGCAATGCGGTGTCCAAGAATAAAAATGGAGGAGACATTAGAAACTACTTAAGCAAGCCACTCTGCAACCTACTGTGTTGGCTATAGCGTATCTAATTATGTACCATAAAATCCAGCAAATAAGACGCAACAATCTTAATATGTCTGCAAACATTAGGCTATTCTAGGTAGTTAACTAGCTAGCTAATCAGTCCATCACGTGATTTTATATTACATGCTGATCACATCTATTATCTAATAAACAAAAGCCGTTTTCCTGCACATTTTGTCGGCTGTTGGTTAGCCTTAGTTTATCATCCATGTACAAGTTAGGTTAGGCAGGTCATATAAAGGCATCAGTAATAAATTAAAAGTTTCATTATCTGTTAAAAGCTCCTTTTTAAAGGAAATTTAAAGGGCAACTCCACCAATTTCACACATTAAAGTGTGTTTACAGGTCTTGGAGAGTACTACCGCATATGTGAAAAAAGTAGTATAAAGCCTTTTGTGGCTCCAGAGGAAGCTGCATGTTATCTGATGTATTGCCTCCAGTGATGTCACTCAGTGGCTAAGATGCATTGTGGGTAATGCAGGCACCAGGTTTTGAAAAGAAAGAAGAACATGTGGAATAAACAATGTGATATCTCTGGTTCTGCTCTCCATTTTGATCATTTTTTTCTAAGCTGTCCATAATGAATTCAACAGTGTTATAGGAATGCAATGCTCGACCAGTGGACTGCTTTTCAAATCCTAGTGCTGACATTACCCACAATGCAATGTAGCCACTGAGGGACAACACTGAAGGAAATTCAGCAGATTACATGCAGCTTCCTCTGGAACCACAAAAGGCTTTACACAACTTTTTTCATGTATCCCCAAGACATAATTGTGTAAAAAATGGTGGAGTGACCCTTTAAGTCAATGTTGATACTAATACTTTTCTGACTGCATAACTGTTACTTATAACAGGGTATTTCCACACTTTGGTATTGCTACTTTACTTAAATAATACATCTTCCACCGTTGCCATCTGCCTTGTGACAAAATGAGCGAGTAGTTTCTCATTTCTCAATTCATGACAGTATGAAAATGGATTATACAATTATACAGAAGTACAAGTGACATTTTCTTGGATTCCTGTATTGCTCCAGATGCTGTCGAAAGATACATTTAGTTGATTTGGATGAGGGAACAAAGACAGTTAGTTCCTTTGGGACCAGATGTCAATCAGTGAGGCACTTGCTTGTTTCATTTGTCAGAGCTTGTTCCATACAACTAAAATTTGCATACATTTGGTCTGAAACTTTTACATGCCCAGCTGCTTCTCATAAACATCCATGACGACCGGAGGTATATCTCTATGTGCTGTCCAACAAATGATTCCTTGCAGTTAAATCAACAAACAGCCTCTATTTTCATTGTGTACTTATTCTCCATGTGTGCAACATTTGTCTGTACATCATTAAAATTGTAATATGAGCAAATGATTTATGATCACATTGCTGTCTGTTTCTTCTCTTGTCCTGAGTAATACGATGTGAAGGACCCTCATTAGTAAGGCCAGGACACTAAATTAAACAGGACACGACATTGCACAGAACAGCAATCAAACTGTAATCCTCTGATCCCTCTCGCAGTGGGACTCTCTTTCCAACAGAAAAAGAAACAAACACTGGTGAGAATGGCATCTTCTAACCTCAAAAAATCATGACTCTCCATACATACTTTCAGTTTTTCATATATTGTTAAAATTAAATGTTGAAATGTACAGAGAAATCCACTTTTCCCCACATTTTTCATATTTTTTTACTCCATGAAACAACTGGTCATAAAGTGTTCACGTTACAATGCTGCTAGATGAAATGCTTTGATGTGTCAAACAGACAGCAGGCCAACAGATTTATCATATTTGTGGCTTTGAACCCCAACAATAGGTGACCACTAATGGATTAATATGTAAATTCAGACGCTCCAGCAGGAGTTTACAGCTCTGACTCACCACTTGATTTGATGCTTACAGCAAAATACAAGCGATGAATACTGTACATGACTGACTGGTCTGTTCCACAGCAGACACACACTTCAGTCCTGAACAGACTAGTACAGATAAGTGCATTGCATGTAAATCGATTTTTCCAGTCAAAACACCAGATGGCTTAAAGATGATAATCTAACTGAAAGTTTCTTTTCAGTCTAAATACAGACTGCTTTGTTACCAAAGAACAGTGTTTCCATAGTGAATCTGAAACTACTGGCATTATATTGCAGAAGGAAGCCTTCAGGCAATTTGAAGGGCAGTGCAGACAATAAGCACACAGTTAGTATGAGCCATTCATCCATCCATCCAGCTGCATATTAGCATGATGTGACTTCATTTTTGCCAAAACACAATAAAAACCACATCAGCAAGCTACGCTGTTGCATTGGGTGACATTGTACATCATTACAATGAACACGAACATTGTTCACTGACATTAAAACCAGGCGTTTTCTGTTAGAGCTCCACAGCTGTGGAACTTCCTGCCCGAGGAACTTACATTTATAGGAAGGATTTTTATAATAAATCTGTTGTGTCTCTAGTTTCTATCCCTCTTTTATTACTTTTACGTATGTGCTTTTATTATACACTCCTTATCAGATCTTATGTTTTAGGTTTTTACTGGTGTTGCTTTTATCTTGATGATTTGTACTATTTTTGTGTCTTTATTGTTTTGATATTGACTGTGTCTATTGTCTAAGCACTTTATAACCTTGTTTTGAAAAGTGCTTTACAAATGAAGTAGGTAATTATTATCATTTATTGTATTTTACTTTGACTCACCACCTATGAGTCCAACTGTCCACATATACCGTATTTCTGCTTTAAACACTAACTAGAACACTTAATGTGTATTAATAATACACAGCTGAAAATAGTACAGAAAAAACACACTACTGGCCCAGTGTTTCAGGAAATCATAATATGTGAACTGTTTGTCAGCAAGTAGGTTAGAGAAGTCTGAAAGCACAGAGACAAACTAGCAGCATACTTGGTTTTGCTTTCTTCACGGGATTTGTTGAAAAAAGGAAAAATGTAAAATAACTGCGGCCTCATCTACAACAAACAGCAGAGTACACAGAGCAAAGTACAGAGCAAGGCTTAAATTAATTAATTAATTAATGTATCCCAAATATGACTGATGGCCTTTGATCAAGTATTAACTCCACGGCAAAAATAATGAAAATAATGACACAGCAAGGATTTGCAGAGCTTTCAGCTAGACGTTATTATGCAGAAGATTATTGTACACAAAATGCCAACAGCACATATAAGAATCAGTTCTCAAATGTCAAGCAAGCACAACTTTGAGTGACATATTCAGCGTTACAGAGAGTGCCCTGGATTTTTGGCATTAACACACAGCCAGCGGATAAATTGGATCGAGGCTACCCAGGCATCGGCCCTGGCACACAGGTCCTCAGACATCATCAGGCTCAGCTAAGCCCTGACATATCCTCCATCAACAGCTAAATTATTCACTAATACTTTTCTGCTGTGGAAACACACAAGTATTGTTTAAATGCTGGTCATTAAAATGAACTTAAATTATTTTGAAAAGACTGACAGTCACTTCTAACCACCCGCAGTGTATCGTGTAAGCACTGACATGATTAATGTGTGTAGACAAGCAGCACAAGTCAGTCACGCAGTGTCAAGGCGAATCTTTTGCCTCACAATACATCAATATTCTGATTTAACATAACTCATACTGTTGATTAGGAAGTTTACTTTATTATTACTCAAACAACAAAACTTAAAATTATGCATATTTCAGGGTCATGCTTTTATTTTGGGTGTCTGCTAGAGAATGTTTACATACTGTAATGCTCAAAAAACATATTTTTCTAATACTGTCAATTGTAGCAGCATCTCTATCGACCCTCTGTCTGACAACCTGTTTTAGCTCCTGTCTCTTTAAGGCTGTCCTCCCAGAAAAGCCCAGTCTGCTCTTAATGGTCAGCTCTGGAGGTGTGGAGATTTCTCGATTCTATGCAAGCCCCCAAGACGATCTATTTGGTCTGACAGTATTTTCAGTCTCAAAGAGCCACATAATCAGATCAATTTATCCCATTTCAAGTTAGCCGGGGGCTAAACCAGAAGTTAGCCAGCTTGGCTGGTGGAAGACTCTAGTGTGTGCGCTCTATGGGCCCCATTTTGTGGAGGATCCGGGTAATTTTATACCCAGGAAGTTGAACTTTTTTGGCTTCCTGCGCCACTGAACAGCTTACTTTGATATGTGGGAGATGTAGCGGAAGGAAGGAATCAGCAGCAAGTGATAAAAAAACACACCTGTACTTTGAAAGTAGACATCTTGCCTCATTTCAGATTTTATGAATTTGCTGGGAGACACGAAGTGGACAAGATGTACGCTGTTTGTAAAATCTGCCTTAAAACAGTTACGACCTACATTAGCTGTTGTCCCCCTGCGCTAACATCTGCAACCATAAAGCATACAATTTGCCTTTCAACCCAAGATAGGTGCAGCAAAGTCAAGCATTGAAAAGATGCAGTTTTAGATCGTAGATTGGTGTAGTCTGATTTTAAAAGGCTGGGGGCGTGGCTGAGGGAAGTGACTGTATCGTTGTGACATCACAACCTTACCGAGGTCATGACGGTTCGTTTGAAGACTGAATACGAGCTGTGTGCATTTTTGTTATAGTTCGTTTTCGATACTTCACAACATTTAACTTTATGATCAAAAAAGCAATGAAAATCTCAGTTTCTACAATATGGGGCCTTTATATTCATCCTCTACCTCCCTGCTAGTCGATATGATTGGTCTGGCAATCCTGGGAAAGTTTGTCCCTGATTGCAAAGGGTGGTGTTGGTACAGTACCAGACAGTTTGACAGGGATCTGCTTCTGTCTGCATCTCTGGGACTGACTGGTTATATGAATTTAAGATGTAAAAGGCAGACTCAAAGAAGCTGAAATACATTTACCACAGAGATCACTTTGTTTTTTACTTTGAAAGTTATTTACATGAGCTCTGAGCTCTCTTATTTCTCAGTTTATTTGCTTAAACTGTGAGTCAGTCACAATATAAAACCCTGCTATAGATCATTACGCTGCTCCTGCAAACATTTTCACATGAGGGTTATGAGACTTTAGTGCAGAGATGTAGCCCAAATGTATCAAGACCACTGAGTACAAAGGGAGACGCTGTTCACATTTTGCTGTGTTAATACTGAAATAAAGTCATCACCTCCTTCTTTCACACTAATGAATATGATGGAGTATATATTTCTGTGTTTGGATGAGGAGAAGGCCTGATCATGTGTCATCAGTTGTGCAGAGTTGGGTAGACGTGCAGACTTAATGAGAATGTTTGCTATGGAGCCTCTCTCCAGCCAACCGTGTCACATCACAGAGCAACCAGGTAGTCATTAGAGGGCCAGATGGTGCTGCTGCTGATTGGTCTCTCTGCTGACCTATTTGAAGGTGTTTTTCCTCCTCATCAGGCCTCTCCTCAGAAGTGTTGAGAAATAGCGAGGCTCCAATAAAGACAGAAATGCAAAGTACACTTCAGTAATCTGCAGGAGGCCTGTAGCAGCTTTGATGTGTGGGAGGCTATAAGAGGCTAAATGAGCTTGTGAATTACTCATGAATAAAAGTGCAAAACATGTCTTCCTATTAGATGAAGCCATATAACTGGGGGTTGTGCATCAAACTGATGACGCCTGAGGGTCAGTTCGAGGATACAACCTGAAGAACCTCTCGCAAAATGTCTGTAAACACCAAGGAGGCTGCTGCAGGTAGGGCTACAAAACACCTTGCGTAATCTCCCCTCCTCAATCTCAACTGCACTTCACCGAGTTGAAAGGTGATGACTTGTGTTGTGTCCTGGTCCCCTCCCTCAGGGGACTGTGGTTACATGCATAACCCCAGGATGTATGGCAAAGGAATTTCCAAGGACAAAACTAAAGAGAAACACAAAACTGAAGACAAACCAGAAGCCATGGGGAGCAAAGCGGGATCACAAGAGAAGCAGGAGACCCAGACGAACCAACGAAGTGTAACGGAAAAAGACTTAAAATCAGCGATTTCTTTTTAACTTAAGGGATTGAAAAGTGAATTCATATTCACTCCTGTTTATCAACCTGACTGCAGCAACGATCCACAGTGTTGACCACCGTTTTCAGGCGTTTATTTAAGTTTCTGTAATGTTGACTGTTGACTGGAGCTGGAGGACGAACAAAAGTTTTGGTTTTAAACATTTTAATGCAGAAAGCTACATATTATAACTTTAACGTTTGCCATCTGGCAACACTGTGCCTACAACAGTCTCATTTGTCTTTACAGCTGTTCTGAGGGAGGT
This sequence comes from Pagrus major, assembly GCF_040436345.1. Lineage (NCBI taxonomy): Eukaryota > Metazoa > Chordata > Actinopteri > Spariformes > Sparidae > Pagrus > Pagrus major. The sequence continues at coordinate 18,607,884 of NC_133223.1, forward strand.
TTTTCGGGTTGGTCCCGCAAAGACGCAATCCCAAACTGATCTGCTGTACTTAGTGTACTGACCAACTGTCACATTTCCACCTTAATATGTTCCTTTTGCACAGAAATCATCTGCAGCCAAGAAAAGAGATGGATTACATGCAAAATGAAAATGTCAAAGCTGTATGAGAAAGTAAAGATGATTTTTTTGTAGGTCTGTGCTGTAACTGAAATATCAAATACAGAGTAATAGCGAAGGCTCTTTTCTCTTGCGGAGCAGTCAGAAATCCTTATTATTTCCTTAACAACCTGATTTCAACATGTCGAGAAAATATCAAACAACCTAAAGTCAGTAATCTCTCTTGATGACTCCTCTGATGTTCCGAATTTACATCTGAAGCCATACATTTTTACTTGCACTAGCGACCAGGAGAGGAACAGACAGGACTTTCATGTTGCAGAACGCCAATTGAGTTTCATTTTGCAACATTTCTGAGGAGGATGAAACAGGACGCGGGAATAATAAGGGCGAGATGGAGGAGACAAGAATTATGGGTCACTTCTATGATGGCTGTCACTGCATGTCTGGCATCCAAAGAAAGAGCAGAGCGTGTGGAGGAGCCGCTCTGTCAAAGCCATGATCTACAGAAGTGGTGAATAAAATGAATGAAGGAATCTATAATTTTCACTGTCTGCTACAAAAACATAAAATAAACAACATCTTGTGAGGTGGAATAACAAGGTCTTGCAGTGCTTGACAAACAGCAAAACTGATAATGGATGTTGTAGTATCATATCTGGAGATTTCTGTAAATACATTTTCAATTCAGTTGAATTTATGTGAAACTCAACCATACCAGTAATAAGACAAGTTATCCTGCAAGGTCTGCCAAGGTAACATTCAGTCGGATTTAAGAAATCTGTGCAGGTGCATCGTTTTTTAATCGATGTGTCAAAGGTATACTGTCAGAAGAATTTCTGGTATAATGTTACCTTGAGGCCAGTGGCGGACTCAGGATGTTTGAGGGGCAGGGGCAGAAAAAATAAAAGGGCACCAGCTGTAGGGCTGGGGCACCAGCAAGCAGAAAAAGTACTGGAAGGGCACCCTAGAGGGCACGTTTTATCGACCATAGGGGCTTCCAAGAGGGCACTTTCGCAACGCCCACCAGTGTCTAATGTAAATATATTTAAAATGTTGTTTAATTTATGTAAAACTCAACAAAACCAGCTACAAGAGAAGTGGTCTGCAAAGTTAACACACAGTACAATTTTAAGAAATCTGTGCAAGTGCAACTTTTTTAATAATGTTTAAAAAGGCTACTGTAAAATGAATTTCTGCCATAATGTTACCTCGAGGCAGTCAGATGTTCAAAACAGAAATAAGCATATTTAAAGCAGTTCTCTGTAATGGATAAAATAGAGGCTTGACTGGAAAACACAGGGTGCACACTTAGAGGATGGAAATATTTGTTTCCTTCTTGGGTAGTTTCTCTCACCAGTCCTTACGGATGGATCGATGTGTTAAAAGTTTAAGGAGTGCAACAAGTCCTTCATACTAGATATTTCTTGGTTCAAGAAGCTGGCGATGATTCAAACAAAGAAAACTAATTATAAAATAAACCACTGAATAAACAGAAACCACAAACAGTGCAACATGGATCATATGACAACAGGCTACACCCTGTATTTTGAACTGATATGAACTGTCTGAGAAATCAAAACAAAGAAACATCAATGTGTCACTTCTCAAATGAGCCATTACTGTATCAATTGAGTAAAGCCTTGAGGCTGCTGCAGGCGAACAGCTCGAGTAAACTACTTGCTTCAATAAGGCGGTGTATTTAAGCTGTCAACAATAGTACGCCACTAATTAAATTTCCCAGTTTGAGCAGAGTAGCTACTTTTCTAATGGTGCAATATTTCATGGAGTGAGCTAGGTAATGAGGCAGCATTAAATAATGAGCACATTTGTTTATTATTACTTTACAGTCCATGTTTCATAAAGTGAAACAGCTTTAATGTATTCAGCTTCTTTTACAGAGTAGCTCGCAATTTAGATTTCTTCTTGCAAAGTGTCACTTCTAATGAAGAGTGGCATGGAGCTCCACTACAGTGAAGTACCTGCTGCATACTGTATGTAGGGTTTTATAAGCAAGCGCACCTGCCAGCAGTCAAATACCCTCAGCCCAGGATGACACTGTGGGGGAAAAAACAGTCGACGTTTTGCAGTGCACTCCCTGCTGCTGGTTTTTGAGGTGATGTCATTTGTCATATCGGCTGCCAGCTTCAAAAGTGCGCTTCTTCAAGCAAGAACAATATTTTATGTCCTGCCCGCAGTCTGTGACTGATGCAACTAACTTCACAATGCTAAAGCAAAGTATTGTTGCTTACCCAAAGTAAAGTACTGGCTCGTTTGTTTTTGTCTTTGGCAAAATCGATAAGAATTAACGCTGTCAGTAGCTGCGTTAACATGGACGGTATTCCGATCAACAGGAAAATATCAACCATGTAAACCCTTATTCCGATCGTTTCTCTTTGGTTGGTTAGATATATTCTTTCTTCGCATGCTCAACCGACGTTGGGTTAACAACATAGGTGCTGTTGCTTTCAGGAGGCACAAAAACAAAACTGGTCTGTGGCTGATACAACTTATTTCTTAGAGGTCTTAAAGGAGATTGTTGATTGATGGTTGAAAGGCTCGCAAACAACAAGTTGTTCAGACAAGTGTCTGAAAAGATGAACAAAGCCAGAATCCACCAAACCACTGACCAAAACAAGGACCGCTAGAGAAGTTTGAAGATAGCTTACTGATGTTACAAGTCTAACAGTCAAAACGACAGTGGTCCCGACCCAGACTGACTTGGATGGGTAATCTAATGGCAGAGCGATGATTGGCGAACTTGACTTGCTTTGGTTTTGAGGATAACTTGTCTGAAGCTCCTGTTCCTTCTCAAGAGGACAGTAGCATTGCTGCTAAGTTCACTCTTGGCAGCTAACATTAGGTCAATAAACATGAACGTGAAAAGTCGATTGACAGACGGCGCAAATGAAAGAATAAATGGAAAATTCTCAATACAGTTGGAAAAAAACTTCTTCTGTTATATTTCTAGCAGACTAAACGCTTCACAGCGGGTAGATAATGTCCATGTAAATGCAGCTAGTGTTGCTGCTTGCTTTATTGCATTTTAGCTGGTCTGGTTGGGGGTGATGGACCTCTGCTGGGTGCTAATGTCTGCATGAGTCCTGGTGTTGTTTATGTATGGACATCATTTGCATTATTGTTGTGAATTTCCTGTAGTGGCTGGGCTTATTTTTTTTGTCTGTCATTACCATGTAATCATGCCACGTCATGCTGAATTCATTTTGCTGCATTTCTCCCAAGGTTGTTTTGGGGACCAGGGCTCCAGTAGAGAGCTATTGTGTATCGGCTGAAGGAATGTTTTTATGTATGCTTGTGTGCAGAGAGGAGGCCAGACCCTAGAAACCAAATGTGCATACTCTGTATCCACATAACGAAATCTGATCCATGTGAGTCGACTGACTGAGCTTTTCTGACGTGTCATTTTAGAATAGTTTGCTGTAGATAGATATAGATATAGACAGCCAAATAATAGTGACAGAAAAAATATTTTCTCATGTATTACAACATTTATCGAGTATATCCTCAAAATGAATCCTAAATATGTCATAATATTTGTCCTTACCATACACTGGTGGATGAAAAAACACAGCAGAAGTGCCCTCTTGGAAAATGTGGATACATGTATCAAGACTCTCTGTGAGCTTGTGCCCTTTATATTCAGTCCACCACTGTTACCATAGTCAAACTGACTTCATACCTCCCTAAACAAAGCCTGAGTTACCGAACACTGAATGAAGATGAACATTGAAACCACTCCTGAATGTTACTGCACCAGCGGGCAGGTTGACCTGCGAGGTGCAGCTTCCAATGTGAGCTTAAAAAAGGAAGCTCCAGACTTGTATGTGAGCAAATCAAAGACAAAAGTAGACATAAAAGTACATCTGTGTCCGATATGAGACATCTAGGCTTATTAATTTAATCTTCAAAAATGTATTTTTTTTTTTAAAGCTAAGCGCTAACAGTGTTTCACATTAAAGCGTTTGAAAAGAAGCTCATCTCAGCACCTAACATTACAAGATTAATCAGCCAATCACAACTTCAGTGCTCTGCTTGAGCTAATGCTATTCTCCATCAGACCACTCTTCAGTGCAACTGTTTCCCTTGTAAGCAAAACTGCTTCATCCTAATAGATGATACAGCGCATTTGGTATTATATTCCTGATAGGGTTGGGTCAGTTTCCAGTTCTGCAGGCCGGGTGTACAAACTTTTACTGGTTTCATTTTACTCACTGAATCAGCATTTGTCACTATTTAATTCTGGCAAATTAAATGCTTCGGCAAGCATGTGTACAAGATTCTGAGATTATAATCAGAATCAGAAATCTGAGAAACAGAGCCGTCCGGAGACACAGTGAGCAGTCTTGGCTCAGGCGTGTTTGAGCTGACCAGTCAGAGCAAACTGGGTATTCAGGAGGGGGGCCTTAAAGAGACAGGAGCTAAAACAGAGCGTTTCAGACAGAGTGCTGCAGCCCTGGACAATATGAGAAAACTGGTGCGTTTTTTCAGCATTAAAGCATGTAAACCGATTATAGTAGTAACCTAAAATAAAAATATGAACATGAAAATGAGCATAATATGTCTCCTTTAAGTGTCCAGGCCATTGGCTTTATATCAAACTGGTTTAAAAATCTATACATCGGCCCAACGCTAATTTTCCCCACGACAATGCACTAGTGTTGATGGGTTATCTGTCCAGATGGCAACGCTGACCGACCTGTATCATTTCAGCTCAGGTGGCAAAATGGACCATGTGCTTTAACAGTGTGTATGAAGCGGATGCCTTGCCACCTCATATGGGAGAATCAGCTAAGGATCATCAACTCTGGAGCTGGCAGAGATTTCTCCAAACACACTTCCACAAGGCAGATGCTTGCTGACAAGGAGCGTGATCCCAAGCTGTCCAGCTGGTTCTCATTTGGTACACAAATATGTTGAAAGATTCAGTAACTTTAATGAGCAAAATACTCATAATAGCGGGGTTTTACAGCAAAAAGGTTGTGTTGCCATTATGTCACAGCGCAGTTTAATGCTGTGAAGCAGCGGTATAACATGAAACAACAGAATTAATGATATGGTTTTAACCAAGACTACAGACACTGTCCCCTGCCTGGTTGTAAAATCCTTTTACATGCTGATCACTTGGAATAGTAAAAGCAAAATATAATTTATTTAGTTGACTTTGCAAATTGGTATACCAAGCCTGCTAATAACGAGGTTCTCATCTCCAGGTTAACAGGGGTCTGTAAATGTGTGGTTTATGAAGCCCGGCATTGATGTATCGATGGAGTAAAAGCAGCTGTGGGACCTGCACACGTGACAGGAAGTAATTAAGCTTCCATTACGGGGAGCTGCTCATCTCTGTGCACCGTTAATGCACTCCAAAGATTTTCCTCTTGCACGCTCCAAATGCACCGCCACAGATAACGTAAATACCCCACCCCCTAAAAGTCACCACAGCCTTTGCCTTCAGCATTAATGATGAATCATTATGCGAGGGGGATCTGGAAATTTCCTCTCATTATGTGACAGGATGCAGCTCCCCCGTCAACCCCAAAGACACCTCCGTCTGAATCCTTTTAGTTCCCCACGCCGTCAATGTGGCAGAGGATCACCACTTTATAAAGCGCTTCACCGTGACACATGTTGTTAACCACAGCTACACCTGTGATGTGCTGCCCTTGAGGAAAGAAAAGCATTGCGAATAATGAAATGCCTTGCGAATACAGAATTCGATGTGGTACTGTACACCCACACACAGGCCACACTGTGGGTGTTTATTATCATGATGCACCCACACACGCTAAATGCAAGACACGGTTTTCTTTTGTGACAACACTGCTGTGTCTCTGTGTGTTAGAGCACAGGTTCTCTCCGTTTCACTGCCCTTCCCTCTCCCTTACTCCCCGAGCTCTGTCATGAAATATGCATTCACATTCAATATGTTGGGTTCCAGAGTCAACACACAGAACCGAAGGAAAAACCTGCTTCCTTAGCAGTAGCAAAACCTGCTTCCAGCCCCCTTTTTCACTGGTACAGCGCTGTGGATAATTTATGATACAAGTTAAAGCTATGAGGCAAACACAATTACAGCAGGCCACAGTGAGTCACTCTGTCACAGACTCAGACTTTTTGTCTCCACTGATCATCAAATGAAGAATGAAGAAAGTACCCAGCTTTCAAAATTCAACCTGTTACTAAATCAGGATTTTGTCAGCAATTAATGCAAATTTTCCGTGTGCGTCGCATCATGCAACTTGTGCAAGCATGAAGCAGAGAGCCAGCAGAGTCGTTTGAGAGCCCAGGCAGGATGGAAAACAGAGCATGGGGAAGGATGATGAGAAACATACAGCTCCAGGGCTCCCATTACAGGTACAGGAAATAGACAGATAACAGAAGACAAGTGTCTCTGGAGAAACTCTGTCAACTAAACTTTAGCCTGCTCTGAAACAGCGAGGCGGTGCCATGTGAGGTGAAAGAGACTTTTATAAACCTCCAAATTGAGAGTAATGATTTCGGTATGAGTGCGGAGGTGGAATTCACACTTTGCATTACAATTAAGGATTTGTCAAAAAATAAGTATCAGCCACAAAACAAAACCCTTTATTTATAATGAGGTTGGCCCAAGGGACAATGCCACCACCAGAGGCACACAAAATTGTGGTGTGTCCTCTCAGAATTGCTGTAAGGCAGGAGTTGCTGCCTTGTTTGTGACATGTGGGAGAGATGCACAATGCACCAAAGTTACTTCTCCATATCCAATTTATTGTTATTTTTATTTAACCAGCTCAGGAAGTCGAACCCCAGACGCTCAGGCACATCTGTGGCGGTAGTTTTTCTTTTCTGTGGGCTGCTGTTAATGCGTTTTTCTCAACCGTGCCGTTGTTATCTGCGTTTTCTTAGCTTAGCTTTCTCTGCTAAGCTAGTTGGCTATCTTCAAGCAGCGCACATAAGTTATGGACGTGGTGCGGAGACAGAGACCCTATTCAAAACCTGTCCAGCTAGTACTCCAAACAATACAAACAAAGCTAAGCAAATAGGCTAACGCCTTAATTTCAACAAAAGTATGTAGTCATGCCATACATTGTGAGCAAGCTTAGATTCTCGTGATAATATCCATGCAGAGCATTTCAAGAGAAAACCACATCAGCAAAGTACAAAAAACAAACAAGCTGACAAACTAGCATGTACAAAGTTTTGCCAACTCACCAATAGTGTCCAGGTGTTTCAGTAAAAAACAAAAACTATCTTCCCATATTCCCAAATGTCCACTAGATCCATTTCAGTAACATATTTAGTCCAGAATACAGTAGTCCATGATTAAAAGGTCACAAAATGGCCAAAAAACAGTGAAATCTGTAAAAACAAACAAACAAACAAAAAAAGCTGTGCTGTGAGCAAATGAGTGACTGTGCAGACCAGTGACCCACTCCCTTATCCTCTCTCCGGAGCCACTTACACATCAGCCTCTGGATGGTTGATGCATCATGTTGCCAATGAGATTTCCTATCCAGTAATATATAGTTTTGATCAGTTTTTAAAGTCCTAAACTTGGTATAATGAGTTTTACCTCCGCCTGAATATTTCCTCAGAAAAACGTGTCAATTTTCAGTGATATTGTTTTTAAATTTGGATTTGGAACATATAAGACTATATGACGTGGACCCATTTTGTTTTCCAGCTGAGATGGGCAGTTACAGGTCATCCGCAGTCTTATTTTTGCATTAAAAAATTTAGGCAAGAAAAAAATAAACAATTCGGTGTGTTCAAAGTCCTATAGATTACTACCAGAATGCTGGTACATTTTAGGATAATTCTACATACATTTCCAGGAATGGTAACAGGCGGCACAGGGATGTATATGTTGGTGATGACAGATGTTTTCTTGGCTGGGTGGGAAGAAGCAGTGACTACAGTGGTGTGCTAATGAGCACTCTGCCTCAAATTCAGAAACGCTCCCCTAACAACGTCATCATCAATCACCATGTTCACTGAAGACATCGTCCTATGCCAATTCAACTTGCCCAACCGTAATTCATAAACGCAATTAATTGTAGAAACCTTATTAATAATGTTGTTCAGGTTTTCTTGACTAAAAAGTCCCTTCATTTCAAGCAGATGGCTGCTGCAGCCACTGAGACACATATGCTAATTCCAGCCTTGTTCTTCAAGCAGTTGGCCATGTGTCCACACAGCACCCCTGCAGCGACAAGAATATAATGGGCATCCAACATTCAAACTAATTCACAAGGACATTCTGACAAAAGACATATTCACTGTCATAACACAGATATGACTCTGGCTTTCTGGCTAAAAGTAAAATTGCAGTATGTCGCCTCCGTTGTGAAAAGAAATGCAGAGAGCAAAACAATTTAAAGTAAATCAATACTATCTTCATTTTCTGTGATACACCGACGAAGTGATTCATGTCCACATCATCAGAGAAAAAGCTCGCACCATCTCAAGTGTTGTTCAGTTCAATGGGCACAGTAGCCTGAGATGATGAATGAAAAGAAAAGTGGAGGAAGACATGGTAAATGTTGCACCAAATCAATGTGTTCTGTTCTATTTTCTTTCACCTGGAATATCAAAGCACGATTGAGCACAAAGTCCTCAATTCAGATTGAAGGTGACAGAACTCATGAATAGATCTCGTGATGCTTGTGTGTTTTATTTATATTTTCTGCTCAATACATAAAAACCTGCTTCTGCTTTTTGCAGCTTTTCGGCTGTTAGGGATTGTAGTTATTGTGCTTTAAGTCAAAAGTGCATGCGCAGTAATAATAATATATGCGACCACAAAGCTGTTTTGGCTGGCAGCCTCAGACTACTAACTGGTGTGCAGATAGAGAAAGTGAATTACCATAATACCACATTGTGGGAAAAGGCACCAAGGACATGGAAACATGCAGAAAAACTAAAAATGCTCATATGCTGAGCCAACAGCTGTTGCAACCCACATTAAGTGAAAGTCCTCCAAGTATATGACCTCCGGATGCCCTTTTTTGATGACTGCTTTGACCCACCGCCACATCCAGAACCAAAATGTTTCAACTGTTAAACTGTGATTTAATTGAAGCCTCATTCTGTATGACTAATATCTATTAAAGTAGGTTTTGGCCACTCAGGGGCAGCAGAAACAAGCTCTAAACACAGCACTGACATCTTATCACCTTAAAGCTGATTAACTGGTTTCTATTTACACATCCAGGAGACAGAGAAATGTTTATCTTGTCTCTGGTCACCTAATGAATGTAAATCTAACATCTACTTTCCTTTTAAGCTTTGTCTGTCAGCTGTTTGGTGTTGAACTGGTAGCACACAGTGGAGTTTTTAAAGAGCTTTTTTGCTGAACAACAGCTGCTGTCTGAGGTCAAAATGAGACGGTAGCCGGGAGTCAAAGCAAGAGATTTACTTAAAACAAGAATAAGTAATTAAGTTACGATTAATACAAATTATAAGACAAACCAAAAGACAAAAATGCAAGGTGGATGTCAGCCTTAGGAAGGGAGAGACGGTGGTTGTGTCCGAAATCACCCACTCCTTCGCTACTCCCTAATTTTTTGTCCTTTCAGCACAATGCACAATGGTATATCATTTATGCCCTTGCCCCTCAGTACCTGACAGACCTCCTCCAACATTATACCCCATCTCAGACTTTGCGGTCTGCTGACACTGGCCTCTTCCACATTCCCCACTCTCGCCTCTGAACTTTTGGGGACAGAGCCTTTTGTGTTGCGGCCTCCACCCTCTGGAACTCTCTTCCTGCCGAGATCTGCAATGCCCCCTCTTTGGACATTTTCAAAAAAAAACTCTTAATGGTAGTAGTGAGTCAGACACAGATTGAACACATGGGTCAGCTTTTATAGCCCAAGGGCCCAGGTGAGTTCAATCAGCTGATGACCATTCCACGTCAGCTAGTTGCCTACTGCGAGGACAGCCTCCAAGACAGTGGGAGGGGTATCACACTGATGAGAGGCATTTTGAGAAATGCAACTATGGTGCGTTTCATTGCAAGTCGGAAGTCAGAATTTCCAAGTCGGCATTTCCGACTTCCAATCCAAAAGCGTTCCAGTGCAGTTGCTCGGAAAAACGTGGACGCTCGCTGCAAACAGGTTGAATATCAAGTGTGTGAACTTCACAGGCAACTACAGCAGCTGATTTCACAGTTAAGGACACTTCAAAAAAGACAGGAGGAGTCGGCTCCTGACCCAGACTCTTAAAGACTTTATTGAGCAAAGATCAACTGAATAAAAGTGAAAATGACAGCTACAAATTGTATTTACTGCACAATTCACAAACAAACACTATGAAAAGTAATTGATTATGTGCACCGCCACACTGCTGTGATGTCATCTGTGTTTATGTCAGCGAACACTTTTCTGTCTCAGAGGTACAATGGAACGCAGCATTTTGTGAGTGAAATGCTGATTGATGGATTTAATTTGTCAATAGAAAAGAAAATTACTGGAAATGTTTTCAAAAGTTTTCAGAAATTGTCAAGGATAACAAAAGACAGCTTGTGTGCTTATTTTGTGGTCCTCGGTGAACAGGGCACATGGATAGTAGTCAGCAAATGACAAACTTGACAGCTCATTCATTCAAAAACAGACCATATAACAATGACAATACTTTCAACAAAATAAGAGAAAACATTATATCAGACTGAGTATTGAATGAAAACACAACACCTCCCCCTACACCACTTTTTTGACAGTGGTTTTGAACCTACCCAGTCCATCACTTTACTCCAAGACTTTGGGTGTCTTATTCCACAGAATAGCTGTTGATTAAATAAAACTAAAGAGAGTGGTATTAAGAGATCAATACTCTGTGCAAGCGTGAAAAAGGTTATGTTCGATATTGTTTCTCGCCTGATGATTTCTAATCTCACCGTTTCCCCTGCTTCAAGTCGTTGTGTTGAGCTAAATTAACATTCTCCAGGCTGCAACTTCACATGTAGGAGATGAACATTTGAGTGGAAGCGTTCTATTGGCAAGAAAGTGAGTTATGTTTCCCAAATTGTCAACTATTCCTTTCATGTGCGCACCTTACTCCATATAAACAAATATTTGAGATTCCTATATGTGAAAGGTTGAAAAATCTGAGTATGATGGGTATCTGACTCAACAGAGAAAATCCATATCCTTCACAGCGGGGTAAAGAAGGGCTCATACTTCTCAAAAGGCAGAGGCTACAGAAGTACTGCCAAGAGGAGTAACATGCAGAGCATAACAGCAGACTGACGTTCGTCAAATGCCAGTGTTTCAGCTACAGAGAAATGTGGTTTTATGTCAGAGATGAAAGACAATGCTGCTGGTTTGTGTGACTTAAAGAAAGAAGAAATAACAGGTGTGTTCGTCGTTCGCTGAAGAGAATCAACCAGGTGAGAGGTTTCCAAATGAAACCATCACCACCTTCTGCTTCTTTTCAACAGCCTGCACTGACACCCCTTTTTGCTCCTCTGCATGGCTTTGTGCAGTTTGTCCAGTGGAATTGAAACATCCTTTGTGCTTGAAAATACATGTTGCCATTTGTTTTCATCTGGTTGCACATCTGAGCGCAAGAACTGCTGAAAAGTACGCTATTGAGCACAGAGAGTTTACGATCCTCTCGAGACACAGAGCTCTGAGACCTGGCATATGGTGCATTATTCAGGGTATATTGAACAGATAATTATGAGAAGCTGCCCTGTGTACTTTTTCCAAACTTTGAATGAAATCTGGCTTCAAAATTGGTGACTCTGCAAAGACTCATGTAGGACAGACAGGACCAAAGTGTTCAGGATCTTTAATGAGGGAACACAGGACACAGCAGTATTTGTTGTCAATACAACACTACAGAAATATTAGGGAAACATAACTCCCTAAATTTCTCAAAGAATAAAAATCCTGAAAATCTCCCTGTCTAACCAGCAGTTAGACGTCTTATATCCTGTCACAATCACAGAAGGAACAGCTAATGATCCTGTGAGAACAGAGATAACAGCAGGTTTCTATACCTGATATAATTACTGCTTATGTTTATTTGGTTTGTGTGCAGTGCAGACGGAAGTGCGGCTGTGCTTTCACTTCTCCTTGAGTCAAAAATAGCTCAGCCCGTCTCCACATTGAGGCTGAGCTTATTGAGTCTGGACCCCTTTTCAGTTCAGTTACAATGACCAAGCAATCTGCCAACATCTACTGTATGATTACATACAATTATATTATAATTTAGTGGTAGTATTTCTGTAGTGGCAGCAGCTTTTCTTACTGAGTGTTTTCTGATATTGAAAGTACAAAGACTTGCATTTATACATCACTTTTCAGACCACCCAGACCGCTTTACAACATTTTTCACCCATTCACACACACATTAATACACTGATGGTCGAGATCAAACCGTCGACCCTCTGGCTGGTAAAAGGGACCACCTCAGATAAAAATACTGGACTTTTATTCATTGAGTGGCCGGGAACAAGACTCCAAAGAAACGATGATGTTGCTCTGTGTCTGCTGAATGTGTAAATAAGCAACTGTTGGCTGACAATTTCCCCATATATCCACTTAAAAGGTGATGATATATCAATATTGTGGTTTCTGCCTCAAGTGGCCAACAACAAGAACAAAATCAAAGACAACAACAACGACAAAATCAGTTATTGGAGGTTTAAACCCCTTATGTGTCGGGTTTAAATTTTTTCGAACTCCTTGTATCAAAAACACACTGTGGCAGCAGCAATGCTTGTTGCTATATGTATAAAGTCATTTGTGCTGCATTGAACCTAAAGGAGACATATCCTGCTCATTTTCAGGTTCATAATTTTATTTTTGGGTTACTGCTAGAATAGGTTTACATGCTTTAATGCTCAAAAAACACATCAGTATCCTCATACTGTCCGGTGCTGCAGCAAAATATTCCCCCTCTGTCTGAAATGCTCTGTTTTAGTTCCTGTCTCTGTAAGGCACCCCTCCCTAATACCAAGTCTGCTCTGATTGGTCAGCTCACACGCCAGAGCCAACATCACTAAAATCAACAGAGCAGCTGTGCTAAATGAATTTCGTGTGTGCCAAAACTAGCCGCTAGGCATACATCATGCAAATGTGTGACATGGTGATGTAATGCGATGTCACAAAGTCACAGAATTAAAGGCGGGACGTTTAAGGAGCAGTATTTTCTGTGCGAGAGAGGAGGTTCTGTTGGTGTGGACTTTGGCCGTTTCAACTTTCGAGATCTGTTACATGCACAAGCACCTACATACTGTAACACAGTGAAGGAAGGGAAAAAAACAAAGGGCATAATAGGTCTCCCTTAAAAAAATATATTATCAGTTAGTTTTGTCAGAGTGTGAATGAGGTCTGTGGCGATTTGTGTCTGTGGTATTTGTCAACTTGATGAACCAACAATGCGTGTTGTTAAACGTAATAACCTGTTTATTCCCTGCTGGCTACAGTTTTACCTTATTTGTGTTATATAGAAGACTAACTTAGTGAAAAGGGAGAATCATGGTTGAAAAGTCCATATAAAACTTGATGGTATGTGTAATTTCACCAAGAAACACATTGCATTTTCACCTTGCTACAACCTGCCACAATTGATCAAACAGCCCTCCCCAGCAGCTGGATCAAGGTGTGTCTGTTTGTTGCAATAGCTCAAGCTAGCTCCTCCAGTGAAGAACAGCAGTAAATGTCTGCACGGCAGGTTTATACAAGAGGCACCGAAATCCTAAAAGTTAACAGGCCTTCAACAACGCCCCCGGCCACTCTCTCCCGGAGGCCCTTCGTGTGTTTGATCGTCACTGCCAAGTAGAATGAGGCCTCCCTGCTGATCTAGGTGGACCTCCACATCCGAAGACAGTTTAGTAACAGACTGCTACAACCCCCATCTGTTGTCCATTCTACAGAGCTGCTGCTCATGACTGAAATATATTGTCCATCTCTACCACTTGCAGAGAGACAAATACAACCAGGGAAGATCTGTTATTGTAACCTGCCGTGGCATCTTCCAAATAAGTGGAGGATGTCACTGCAGGAATGAGGGGAAGGAGGGAGGGATGCCATGAAATGTACCTGGCTGGAACTAAACTGGACACATTGTGATTACATGGTCACCACCTTAAAGGAATAGTTTGACATTTTGGGAAGTATGAGTTATTTTCCTACTTCCCAAGAGTTAGATGTGCAAAAGCCTGTTTTATGGGGTTCATGCACCAGACTATTTCTTTGCCAAACACAGCTGTTTCTCTTCTTAAGCACTGACTTGCTTAGATGAACAGCGACGCAACTGATTTAACATACTCAATCGGCCCCCAAAAAAACTGCTGACTAGTGTCGGCTGGTGCAGGACACTGCAAGAACTAGGGCCACAGACTCTCACCAATGGCCCGACAGCCTGGTGTGTCGAGACGAAAGCGAATAAGCAAATATTCCAATATTCCTCACAGGTGGTAAGTCACCGTGATGCTGCTGTGGCTCCCCAGTCCTTCTAAACCCTGCATCAGGACTAGGTGACTGCAGCATTTACTACAGGAAGCAGATGGTGATGAAACAGTACTAATCTTTGGTGGGTGGATGCATGGATGGACGGAAGGATGGATGGACGGACGCACAGATGGATGGATGGATGACAGGTGCACGATGTGGACAAACCACAGCACATCACTGCACACGTCCTTCCTAACCGAGAGGACGAGCAGTAAGTGACAGACTGAAGCAGCAAATGTTCGCATCTTGTTCTAATGACATCTGCCAGAATTACAAATTGTCACACATGTTGTCAGATTTTGTTTTGTCCCAATTTTATTGAATCTATTTGCCGTTTGCTGCGTTGGGAGCTTTATTGAACAATCACTGAAAGGCAGATGGAGCTGTCAAAAGCAACGTCTTTACAAATGAATCAAGCAGCAATTTGTTTAAGTCAGACAGATGACTTAAAACATCTTAACTATCTGATGTTACTACCCGAGGCTATGACTGCAAAGAAATGCATTTTACATTTCAACCTACGCTACATCTCTGACATGATCGCCGATCCTTCAGAATGTGTTTAAATTTCTCCTTTTATTTAAGTCAGAAGAGACACGAGTTATGACTACACATGACTCCTCTTTAGCTGCTCTACATTGTCCAAAAAGTGTCTCATTATGCAGATAATAATTGGTGCTGACAGTCAATGATGAGTGAAATAGAACTGCAGAGTAATTACACAAGTATATTCATCATAGTAACTGTCTGTAATTATGTTTTGGCAGATTTAGTGTAATTTAGTGATGAGACAGATTGCAGTGTAGAGACTGTGAAAGGGCCGCAGAAAATCTTTCAAAAATAACATCTGCAAAATCTAAACACATTCTCAGTTTGTGCATTGTTATATGGTGAGTCGTTTTC
Organism: Pagrus major; assembly: GCF_040436345.1. Classification (NCBI taxonomy): domain Eukaryota; kingdom Metazoa; phylum Chordata; class Actinopteri; order Spariformes; family Sparidae; genus Pagrus; species Pagrus major. Next base: position 18,623,366 of record NC_133223.1, read on the forward strand.
TATGTGTAGTGTGAAAAACAGGAAACAGACAAGGACTCCTCTGTGTATGCTGCAATGGTTGAAACTGAGATTTACAGCAACCTTTTCTGACACTTTTCAACATCAAAAACCAGAATGATGGATGGCGCGTTTGCTTCAACTCACTTCCCTCAGTTGTAAATGGATGCTTTCGCTATAACTCCCTTTTATCTGACACAATGCTTCATTCCAGACTGCGTGTCCAGACTGCAAAGAAATAAAGTTTGAATACCAGGATTATAACAGGCAGAATACAAAAGAGCAGCTTATGATTTAGGAGAATGTTTGTTCACATGGTTTTTTTTCAAGGCCAAACCGCTATTAAGACAAAAGCAGACTAAATAAAACAAACCAGGAGCAGGAATACGAGAGCCTTAAATCTCAGAAGCACACAAACACACTGTGTACTGTACAGTTCAGATTTGTTTACCTCGGCTCTCTTGTTCAAATAACAAGGTGTTGCAGGAAATCACGTTGAGTCAGTTTTATTTATAAATCCCCAAATCACCAGTTTGTTTGAGAGAACATTCCCGAACATCTGACACTTTGTTAGAAAGATGAAGACAAAACCCTCCACAAAATAATAAGAGAGAAGAATCAAAAGAAAGACATAACCAATCTAGTGCCAGCTCTGTTGAGACTACTGAGCTAGCTTCCTCTCAGCTGATGAGCCATTGTGAGCCACTGGTGTGGCAAGGCACGTGTAGTCGATGTAAACACTCATGTCGATGTCTAACAACCAGTCGAAGAAAAGTTGCCTAACGAAGCACACTGAAAAAAGAAAATAGTTGGACCAACTTAATTGAATTGTTTCAATTGGTAACACCTAAATGAATTAAGTTCTTTGAAATTAAGTTAATAAGTTAGATTAACATTAACTTATTAACTTAATTTAATTAAAAAGAACTGAATTCATTTAGGTGTTACCAGTTGAAACAATTCAATTAAGTTGGTCTTTCAGTGCAGAAATGGATGAAGAAAAGTAAAAGTAAAATACAGAAATAAATAAGTTTGTGGAAATAAATACAGGGGAAAATGCAAAGAGAGAAGAATACAGAAAAAAAAGAACGAATAAATGATTTCAAAATGAATAAATGAATAAATAAAAAGGAAAATGTGATGGGAAAGTAAAAGAAAAATAGATAAAATAATACAAACGTGAATCACATTTTACACATCAATTAATGGCTACCTTTATTTTCAATATTATTTCAGCTGCATTAGATGGCATAATAATCTTCTTATTGAGAAAAAAAAAAATTTATTCATTCATTCATCCATGATTTTGGCAGTTTTAGTCCTCCACACAGCTCCCACACTTAAAGGCGGTCTATGTAACAAATTGTAGCGATTTTCATGTATTAATCACTTTTTTACCGGCCATATGTGAGCGGAAGGTGACGTGAAAAATGAAACCTTCCCCATCTCTCTCTGTTGCCTATGCAAGCCTGTGGACGATTTCTAAGTAAAATCATTTTCATGCGGCTGGACTGGTCTCTCCGCTCTGCTTACAGACGGCGACAGTAGCTAACGTTTGTTTATGAATGGAGTCCTCGAACACAAACTAACGACTGGCTTCCAGCTCAACACAGAAGTTCCACAGAGCCCCTTTAAAACAAAGCTTCTGCAAAGCCTGTGGTGGCACTGCCTTGGGTTGTTCAGTCTGGATGGAGGGCTGCTGCTGGCAGGTGGCACAGAGGTATCACACTTCCTACAGTGAGGATTTGAGATACAGGCCAGTGGCAAACTGAGCAGAACTGCAAAATAAAAAAAAGTACAAGCAAACCTCAAAGGCACTTTCAAAGCACTGTTGAACTGCTGATTTAAATGTGGACTCTTTTAACTAAGATTTAAGACAAGTAAAAGATGGGGGCTTATTTTTAAACTTCAGTAATGACAAATCTTCAAACAGACCAGACTTTACTGAAACACCACTATCACTGGCTAAATCAGAAGATTTGAGCAGTGGAGCTTCTCACTGAGCTGAGCTTAGCTGTGAGCTCTGTAATTCAAAGCATGTTTCTTCCTCGTTAAACGCTTATTAAAAGACCACAAAAGCCACAGAAACAATCATGATTTGATAACTTGTTCATAAATAATCAGCTGCTGAGCCAGACTGAACTTGCCAGCTTGGACCAACAACAGACTGAATTTATGACGGAGTCAGTGCTCATTGCTCAACTCTGGGTGGCATGACGGGTGGTGCGTTCACTTCCTTGGCGTATGTATATGCGCCTTTGAACAGTGGTGCATTCAAATGTTGATGTTCACACTGAAGCTTGTTTGAATGGTGGTGAGACCAGGATAAAGTGAACCATCTACAGTCAGTGACTACAAATCTCCGAACTGAAGTGTCGGAAGTGATTTGTGATCTCCACCTCTACTTCAATACATCCTCATCGTGTCAATAAAACCGAGGATCTCATGACAGACTTACTATGACAATAATAAATCCTTGAAATGGATTATTGGTTGTATGACACAGCACGTAATACAAGCAGTAGAAACACATTTCATAAATGTTTGAAGCTCAGTGTTGTGTGTATGATGGATATCCCCAAACAACAGGAACACTCTGTTAAAGCACTATTTAATTTTAACTTCTCTCTGATACTTGAGATCGTCTCTTCATGTAACAAACCCAGTCTAGTGAGATGTATGTGTTTGCTTTAGCAGATTTCAGCCTACTTTATTGTTCTATACCATTTTCTACCTTCATTTTGAAAAAATATGAAAAACACTGTTGCTCACAGAATTCTTTTCAGTACCTTTCCAACAGCATGGAGTGGCTACTTTACTGTTTTAATCTTCTTTGCAAGTCGCTGCACTTTGGGAACCTGAGCATAAGCTTTGTGAGGCGTTATGCAACACTTACTCTGTGTAGTGTAGCTTAAGCTTGGCTGGCATGCATAGCATTTGCAGGTTTGGTCGAATTATTACCAGTATGTTATAAATGGATATGTCAAATAACTAATAATTAATCAATGGCAATTTTCGTGACTAATTTATGCTTTTTCTTTTTTTTTAAGTTTTGTATCTTTGTAAAGTTAACACCCTTGTATTTTTGACAGCTGGTCTCACAACATCAGCAAGTTGATGACATTAATTACAAGTTTGTTGAAGGAAATTTTGTTTGTTTTTAAACCCAGGCCATATGTGGGCAAGTAATTCATATTTACCAAAAGTTCTGGAAATCGGTCCAGCAGATCTCCTCAGCTGGCAGCTGCGACACAGCTGCAATAGCTACAATGTAATCCTTTGGCGCAACTGTACGGTCATAACGTCCTTGTTCTTGGCACTGACAAGCGTTTGACATTATTATGGATGATTCCTCCAGAGACAGACCTTTTTGTTAAATAATAAGATCCCTTTTTGTAACCAGAAACACAAGACTTGTTCAAGAGGAGGTCTCGATTTGAAGTCTTGTGAGGTGAACAGTTTGAGTTGTTGCCTCATCTAGATTGTTAAATTAGATCAGTTAAACATTCAGCCTTGTCTTCGGTAACAAATTCTTGCTGGCTGTTCCTCCTGTGAACTCCAAACTCCTCTCTCTGAATCTAACTCCACTGTTGTGCTCCTGCAACAATTCAAGATTCTCCTACTTGAATAAGATTTGTGTTTTAATCACAAAAAGGATCTTATTATTTAATAAACAGGTGTATCTCCGTAGGATTAATTTCCATAACGTTGTCAGACACTTAGAACAACAACCTCAGCCTTCGAGTGGCAAAAACAAGCACTTTTAGTGGACGTAACTTTGACAGTTGCAATCGCCCCAAAGGATTACATTACAGCCATGTCATGGCTGCCAGCTGAAATGTACTAAGTATGAATCATTTATACACCAAAACATGCAAATACAGGGCCCAGATTTGAAAATACTGGAATTTACCTTTAACTTGTTAAGGCTATGTTTGTGACATTTTCTATCTCAATTATTAATGATGGTGAATCAAAGGAAAAAATAAAAAGGGACAGCCTCCAACCCATAAATCCATAATAATAAGTCAGTAGCTGCAACCCTAATTAGGAAAACTACTGAATGAGCTTGAGAAATTATTTGACATCCTTGAGAGCACAAGCCTTTAACGCTGAGGCCATTACAACCCAACAAAATATCCTTTATCTGTACATTTTCCTGAAACATTGCCCTCCTACAAAGCAATTACAGAGGGAAACGAGGAGCCGCAGCTACTCCTGAGGAATACAAAGGACGCCACTGCGGGAAGGATTTGGGTCTTTGAGCACTCGGACACAGAGTGATTAACCTTTATCGTTCAACCTGTCCCTGTCAGACATTATTACTGAGAGGACAGCCAAATGAAAAGATGGCATGAAACAACAAGGAACATAATGTATACACCTTGTTCATTTTGTCACGGAGTTAAACAAAGTGAGGGAATGTGCTGTGACGTGCTAATGTAACCTATCAAATCAAAACTAATAGCACTGCACCATGCTGCTAAAAATAAACAGTCATAACAGCGATACATTTCTGGGCTGCTGATGACGCCATTTCTGAGTACATTTGCAGTGTTTTATTCATTTTGTTCTATTTTTGATTTTGACTTTATTATTTCAACTGTCACTCCGACTAAAAGGCAAAGCACTCAGCAGTTTAGGAGGAGCTTCAATTGCCTCACTGCTTTTTCTTCCCTGAATCTCCACAGTCTGGGAGTTTGGGTTCATGGTGACCAGAAGGAGAGCGTGTCACGACTCGCATCACACACGGTGACTCCATAAGCACGTGGGCACACAGAGCGGCGCTAATGAGGAAGCTGGAGCAGGTGAATGCAGAGTTCTTTCCATCACGTCGTCCCTGGAGCTGTGCTCGTTATAGCCGAGTTGGGCAAATGCGGCCCCTTGGTTAGACCTGTTAGAAAGTCTTTCATGCCGTGCCTATTATTAGTACTTATCCCAAACATGCATCTCCGATAGATCTCAGTTTCCGGTCACAGAACTAGACTATCAGCATCCATATACATAAGCATCTACAAGGCAACAGTACGCCACATGACATTTCCTGCGTACTGAAAATCAATTTCAATCAAATCTTTCACCACAGCTTCTCCTTCCTCTGACGAACACACAAAACAAAAGCAAGTCAAACAGACAGGAAACGCATCAAACCAGAAGATTAAGAAAAAGCAATTCATTAATTTTTCTGCTCGTGTTAATTGAAGAAAGTTAGTTTAAAGCATTACATTTCCAGCATTGCTCTAAATTCTAATTAATTCAGCTCCTGACGTCTATAGTTGTGACCAAAGGGATAGCTGGTGATTCAGAGCGTGATGCTGATCAAAAACATAAACAAGGAATACAAAGAAAAAAGCTCACAGCGTGTCTCATACTTCAAGATCACACAGGGATTCAGGATTCATTCAGATTCATTTAATATAGCTGGCACAGGGTCATGAATGAGGAATACTGGACCCCCTGAAAGAATGTTATTACGCTGAGTCTCTTTTTCAATTTAACCACCTCAGTGGAATATTTCCTCTGCTTCACTTGTCTCCATCATAGAGACAACAGAGGCCTGGCAAATCTGAACAGATAGAAAAAAAGATTAGAAGAGACTAAGCACACATTCAATAGCAGAGATGTAGCACGATGCAGGCTGTCTCATCCTCTGCTTTACAGGAACACTTCTTAATTGATTGAAAAAAATTAACTTTCTTAATATGAGTTAGATGAGAATTTACCTCTGTGTGCTCAGTGCAGATCTGTGCAGTCTTACAATGTTTAATAACCAGCCTAAACAGTGAGCAAGTCCAAATGTATACATGATTGAAACAGATTTGTTCTTATGTGGCACACACAAGTAATTTGTCAAATTTTTCTGTCTTACATAGAAAAGAACGTCTAATTTGCTCTGAAATCACAGAGCCTTATCCCACATACGGAGTGGAAGGTTAATAGGGCAATCCCAGGGGCATCAATTATGCTCATGATGAATTCTCACAAATGGGCACCTCATGAACAGGTAAGATTCATCAGGGTGAATCAAGCAGTTTAAGATACGTTTGTACATTTCAAGTTGATGAATATTTAATGTTAATGAATTTTAAAAAGTACGTTTTTTATGTCTGCCAAAATATTCTTGTATGAGGGCCAAGGTGATTTAACAAGTAGTTAGCTTGCATATTATAGTGATTTAGTGGCTCAACAGTATGCAAAGTCCTGTCCTTAAAAAGGTGCCGGCTTTGTTCATGTTCTTCACTCTAACACAGGTGATTTCTGAGGGTTTGGGTTGCTAGCAAGCTCACTAGGTCACAAGAGATACATGGCATTGTTTGACATTTTTTGCCTAGCAGTTTCCTCTGCTCTGAGTGCACTGAGCTAAATGCAACCTGGAACAAGCTCTTACGAAGGTGAACACAGAGATGTAATAGATACTGTACTTATTATCGTATACATGGCACAAGCACATTGCCTAAAATTAGGGCTGGGCGATAAAACAATTTGGATAATTTTCATGATAAAATTTTCCATGATAACGATGATAAAGTTATGGCATTTATTTTTCATTATTTTTGAGTCCGTTTTCATGCTTCCTGTTTTGGATTGTCTGAGAGCGCCGGTGGTCTCGCTGATTTAAGTGTTTGAGGCATGTGTTCGTTGAGGAGAAGGGGAACTAGACAACTCTCTAAACTCTAAACTGTCTGAACATCGACTGGTTGTACATGCATATTAATATTGAGATAAAGAGATTTGGAAATCTTGAGGCAGCCAATCAAATCTGGTTCATGTATGCTAGAAAATGCTGGTATGGGTACAAACAAATCATAACTTTATTAATTTTTAAAATGAGTGTCGTTGAATTTCTCTGTCTCATGGAAGTTATGGATAAGTGTAACTTAAAGTCAGTTTGTTTATTCAGTTTATTTAGGGAGAAAAAAATCAGTCAATGAAGTATAATTTTACTTTTACTTAAGTACATTTATTGCCAGAAAATGACTTGAGTTCTTTTAGTTTCAGAAGCATTTCATTCATATATATATATATACAAATATATACATATATATACATATACATATATATATATATATATATACATATATATATATATATATATATATATATATATATATATATATTGTTATTGTTATTGTTAATGTTATTGTTGCTATAGCAACAAAAAGAAGAACATCAAAGGAGAAAATCAAAGTATCAAAGCCCCGGTCATAAAGCCAATTCTAGAATGGTGAACTGTTATAAGAAGAAGACCTGACTTTATATTTGCCATTTGTGCTCAGACCCCAGTTCGGTTCAGACACACAACAGAAGACCTGACTTTATATTTGCCATTTGTGCTCAGACCCCAGTTCGGTTCAGACACACATCTCTCTATCACAATGGAACGTAGACAAAGTAAGGAAAAACAAGGTAGGAGAGGAAGAACAAGCAAGAGGGGAGAAGACTCAGAGGTTAGTCAAGGAAGAAGAAGCAATACGAGAGGTCGCTCACGGGTTAGGAGAAGACAGAGACAGAGAAGCCCGAGCAGCGAGGCCCGGCAGAGGAGAAAGCTGGAAGGCTCCAAGAAGGCTGAACCTTCAATTGCTTCGTTTTCCCTTCACGGACACTTGCTCTGCGATGAACCTGAAGTGCAGACTTCTCACAGCAAGACCCTTAGAGACACATCGCAGGAGATGAAAAAGTCGAAGGATCTAAAGGCAGAGGAGATCAAGGATCTGAAATCACAGCCTCAAACGGTCTCAGAGACACTGAAGGCGCAGCTCCTTGACATGGAAGGAGCAGAGCTTGAGGCTCGCACAAAAGCCGAACAGCTAGAGGCTGATCTTGTTTTTGAGAGGGCTCAAGTTCAGAAGCTGCAGGAAAAACTGTCCGAGAAAGAGAAAGAGGCTAAGAAGACTCTAGAAAGTACCCAGGCTTCCCATCAAGCCCAGCTTGAGGAACACAGAGAGGAGACCAGGAAGATTGTATCTGCCCTGAAAAAGGCAGAGGATCTTCTGGAAACTGAGCGCCTCTCCTGGCAGCAGGAGAGAACCTCTCTGCTGGAGCAGATGGAGAAATCCAGAGCTCTCTTTGAGGAGGAAAAGACATCCCTCATTCAGGCCACAGATGACTTGAAGAAGACTGTGCAGGATATGAAACAGGAGGAGAAGGAGGCTGTGAAAAGATCTCAGGCTTCCCATCAAGCCCAGCTTGAGGAACACAGAGAGGAAACCAGGAAGATCGCATCTGCCCTGAAAAAGGCAGAGGATCTTCTGGAGACCGAGTGCCTCTGCTGGCAGCAGGAGAAAACATCCCTGCTGGAGCAGATGGAGAAATCCAGAGCTCTCTATGAGGATCAGCTGGACGAGCAGAAACACACGAACGACAACCTGGTGGCTGCTCTGAATAACATGAACAGCCATTGTATTGAGTGGCAGGAGGAAAAGACATCCCTCATTCAGGCCACAGAAGACTTGGAATTCGAGAACAAAACCCTCGTGGCTGCTGTAAGGATGGTTGACCAGAAGCTGAAGAGTCATCAGGTGGAGTGGCAGGAGGAAAAGACATCCCTCATTCAGGCCACAGAGGGTCTCAAGAAGACGCTGCAGGAAAAGGAGCAGGAGTGGAAGGAGAAAGAAAGCCTCATGAAGTCCCAGCTGGAAGATCTCATGAGCAAGAAGAAGAAAAAGAAGAAATGGTACAGGAAGTTCCTCTAGTGCCCAGATCCATGCTCAGGAACTGAGACGGATTCAAACACACGCATTTGTTCTCACTGAGCTATTACTGGTTTTCTCCGGGTGCTCCGGTTAGCCAACCTTAATCAAAGAAGAAATTCTTTAATAAAACAAAAAAGTTCAATTAGTTCGAGAACAAATGCGCATACACACCCAGCCGTCCGTGGAGAGGGGATCTCTCTCTGAATTGCCTTTCCCGAGGTTTCTTCCCATGTCCCTTCAAATTTGTTATGAGGTTCATGGGGAGTTTTTCCTCGTCTTCTTAGAGAGCTTGGGCTGGGTACAGGAAGTTCTTCTAGTACCCAGATCCATGCTCAGGAACTGAGACGGATTCAAACACACGCATTTGTTCTCACCGAGCTACTACTGGTTTTCTCCGGGTGCTCCGGTTAGCCAACCTTAATCAAAGAAGAAATTCTTTATTAAAACAAAAAAGTTCAATTAGTTCGAGAACAAATGCGCATACACACCCAGCCGTCCGTGGAGAGGGGATCTCTCTCTGAATTGCCTTTCCCGAGGTTTCTTCCCATGTCCCTTCAAATTTGTTATGAGGTTCATGGGGAGTTTTTCCTCGTCTTCTTAGAGAGCTTGGGCTGGGTACAGGAAGTTCTTCTAGTGCCCAGATCCATGCTCAGGAACTGAGATGGATTCAAACACACGCATTTGTTCTCACTGAGCTACTACTGGTTTTCTCCGGGTGCTCCGGTTAGCCAACCTTAATCAAAGAAGAAATTCTTTATTAAAAAAAAAAATTTCAATTAGTTCGAGAACAAATGCGCATACACACCCAGCCGTCCGTGGAGAGGGGATCTCTCTCTGAATTGCCTTTCCCGAGGTTTCTTCCCATGTCCCTTCAAATTTGTTATGAGGTTCATGGGGAGTTTTTCCTCGTCTTCTTAGAGAGCTTGGGCTGGGTACCGGTTCCTGATTTGGGTCTGCAAGGCCCACTATACCACCATCATCATTAAGATATGGTAACACAAAAATAGCATGAAATCCAATCAAATTAAAAAATTGGCTTAAAAAGTTTTTAAAATAAAACCATAATGTCTTGTTTGTCACTTGAGAATTGAAAGTTTGTTGTAAAGCTTGAACTTCACACAGGTCTTTGACTGCAGAACCTGTGCTTTTACTTTGGATACTTCAAGTACCTTCAGCAGATTATACCTTTACTTAATTAAGGTTTTGAATGCAGGACTTAAAGTGTTACGTAGTTGTATGTATTTGCACATGAATAAAAAATGACATGTCATTATATTAATCAATCATTTCTTTAAGATTTCAACAGTAATTGTCCTTTGTCACTAAAATGTTGAAATTTGAGGGCTTTCTTGCGTGTGCTGGTCATGTCACCATGGCAACTACAGGAACCACACCACCCCACAGCGATGAAACGATAAGAGAGCTAACCACTTAGAGGACTCTGAATTATACACCTTATAATACTAGTTATCAAAGTATCTTTTGATTTGAATCCATGTAGCTACATTTGTCACCTATAGGTTTGTCACCTATTCATTCTGACAATAAATAATTGTATTTTATAAACCATAATTAACCTTCTGGTTTGTTTTGGGTTCTGTCCTAAGGAAAATACTCTTAAAACTGTCAATTCAACATTATTATTGTTAAATATACTGTATATCGTGATAATTATTGACATCGATCAATATAAAAAAACATATCGTGATAACAGTTTTGGCTATATTGCCCAGCCCTACCTAAAATACATATTGTTGCGTTATTTAATATTCAGCACTGACCTGAAAAGAATTTGTATATTGAGTTTTAATTTGCGTATCATTATTACTGTAAGTCATTGTTTTCAGTTGTGACTGTCGCTTTGTCTTTGTTTATGTCTGCTTTTATCTGTACACTTAAAGTACTACATTCTCCAAAGCTTCTTTGTGTAGAAAATACCTGAGAAGGAAACATACTGTGTGATGTTTCCATGACAATTCACGATTACAACTTATTTTGGCTACTTTTATGTTTTCCCTGTCAAATAGCTTTAAACGTCATTTTCCTCAGTGGTGTTACATTTATGCTTTTTATTTTTTTTATTTTACATTTCAGTGTGCTGGATATGTTAATGAATAATTCTTTGATCTGTCAGAGTTATTTTTATGCTGCCTACAGTGAATGACTGGCCTGCAGAAATGGCACCCCAGGCTGATCAGGCAATGGTGAGCCACAATAGCTGCACAGTTAGCTTTGACTCAGAAAATACTCTGTTTATAAAAGATATTTTCATTTTGCAAGAGCTCCCTTAAGCTAGAAAAAGGCAACACTTTAACTCTGTCTCTGACTCTCTTATTTTTCCATCCAGTCCTGCTAGATATTACCCTTATTCAGCTTTCAATAGCCTTCCAGACAGGGTCTTTAATCTTGTGCTGATATTACTGCAAATGGACCAGAGAAACCATGTGTATTTATCTCCGTCTGTCAAACACAGCCATCATCTCTTTTTAAAATCTTGTTTGTGTTTCTTCATCATAATTAACTGATATAATTATTGTCTGATTGATGAACACACCAGGAAGCAGATAAGTGAATTTCCATCAAATGGTCTTTATTTAACTTGCGTTTTTTTTTCTTTCACACTGGAGCTTCAGCTGAAAGAAGAGATGACATCTGAGACACGTCATTACAATTCTGTATCCCCCCAAACAAATCACATTTTCTCATTAAGTGCATCTAACTGGAGAGCTTGTCACTCTTTTTATATCACCAACAGATGTTGCCTACACTGTAAAACACTGTAAATTACTGTCTGTGTACCTTGTTGGACCACTTGTAGCATGTTAGCCTGCTGGCATGTTGTCAGCCTTTGAGCATGTTAGCATGTGTACCTTGTAAAACTAAAATATTGTATTGCTAAATGATTGTATGGTTCTGTACCATTTTTACTTTTTTTTCTCCTTTGTACGATCGCTTCAGAATGCCTCTTAAATTCAAATTCACAGCAGTTTACGTTAATATCCCAAATAATTTGACTTTTGCACACCTCTAAGGAAGTGTACCTTCTGAAATAGATAGTTGTCCTGTTCCTGTGGCATCACATTACATCAAAAATGCATAATCTACAATTGATGAGTATTTTTTTTATTGGAGTAAAAGCAAAAAACGTAGCCTACAATACAAACCTCCCTAGAGCCCCTGCAGGCATGGCAGAATAACAAGGGAAAAAGTGCTCGAGGAATGCTTCGGGGATGATTGAATGTTTGGGTTTCCTCGACTCCTTTGGTTAAAATGTCTCTATTTAATTCATGTTTCAACTAAAAAACTCTTCTCAAGCAGCCATTGCAGCAACAGCGACAGCAACAGCTCCAGCGCTTTAGGATATACAGATTCAGGACAATCATCCACTTGTACGACAAAACACAAGTCAGGATTGATGTTGCGCTTTAAGCACATCACACTGTATGTTGCAGGACTGAAGCACTTGTCATCCTCCTGAGCTATACATCATACATTTTCTGCAGCCACCACCGAGGCTCCACTTCAGTAATTGGCTGTGGATTTTGAGGAATATCAATTGCAGGCAGGCTGCGAGTTGCTTTGTGCGAGGTGCTGCTATAGTGTCACCTTCACAGGTTGTCCCGTTGCTCGGTGCCCCTGAGAGAGAGGAGATCACAGGCATCTCCTCATATTTTCTCTGATAACTGCCCCGGAACAAGTAAGAGGTATTCAGAAGAAGTCTGTGACTTACTTTGGATACTTTGCAGGGCACCGCAGCGAGGAGTGGCTTAAAAATGTTGACACTAACATCATTATCGAGACGCTGCCACACATACACACATAGAGAATAAATCTACTTTTCACTATCATCAGAAAACACTTATCCTCCCTCCGACAGGCTCTGTGTTCTTATGTACAGCTTTGTTTTGTTGTTGCCTTTGTGGCCTGAGATGATACAGCTATAAATATGGATAAGGCAAAGCACCGGCTCTCTTTCAATGCATGTTTTTAAGACACAAGTGCTTTTGACTTGAGGCCAAGAGAAGTAACCCGACAGATCTTTGTCACTTTGAAGTACCAGAGTTGATAGACTTCTCAAACTGAGTGTAGTATGTACCTCAAATGAACTCTGATATGCTAACAGCCATATTTTCTCCTCTGTTAAATGAACCCGACTAAACCAAACCCAGTGAGATTAGACAGAGATTAGGATTAGGAGTGAAAGTGTTTAATGGGCTGATTTGGACACTAGTGTACCATATTGCATATTCATATGCGAGCCCTGAGAGTGTCCACAGCTCTGGGACCTCAGTGTGAGTTTAAATGAGGGGACTCCAGCTCCGGAGGGACTTGTTCCTGCTAGCAAACAGAGGGCTCATTTACTCCATGACTTAACAAATCACACACTGCATCAGATGAAAATTTTGCCTTTATAGCTCTCTAAACTAACAAGAGCCTACTGTGCATATAAACAAATCATTTTTAAACATTCAGTGCCAATATTAGACAAGAGGATCCACTTGTAACTTTTACAATGAACTTTATTGAGTGACATCGTAATGTCTCTCTGTGAAGGACTGCAACTAACAATTATTTTTTACTGTTGATTAATCTGCAGATTGCTTGCATGATTAATTGATTAACTGTTGAGTCTATAAAATGTAAAAAAAAAAAGGGAAAAACAATCATCTCAATTTCCCGGAGCCCAAAGTGACGTCTTCAAATTGCTTTTTTCAGCTTGCTTTTTAACAGTCCAAAAACCAAATACTCTTCATTTACTATCATAAATGACAACGAAAATCAAATCCTTACATGGAACCAGACTAATCCTTGTAGCTCTCGTACGATCAACTCAGTGTTTCCCACACATATATTTTACTTGGGTGGTGCCCCCAGGTATATTAATGGCTGACAAGCATATTTGGCAACCAATACAAGCATTTTATACTTTTATCTTCTGTGTGTGCATTAAGTAGGGTTGGGTACCGAACTCAGTACTGTTTAGGGTACCAACCGAATTACGTCGGTACCACCGGGTAGCGATTCATACTAAATCAATCGGTGCCAAATTTCGGTACCTGAGTGCGCATCTTTACAGTAACGTTATAGAAAGAGAGACAGAGTGAGATGTCTCCCCAAAACTCAGCCACTGACTGCATCGGAATTTCCTCATCCACATGCTGTTTAGTTTACTAAAATAGTATGTTTCTTAGTATGTCCGAGACCTCGGTATGAAACCGATAGTATGTGAATTGCATACTGAGGACATAGCACTCATGCCCGCTAGCTTGATGCTAACACATCATGGGAATTCCAATTAACACGCTAATAATGTGCATTGTTACTGGCAATATGATTCATGATATACTGTCTCTAGAAGTGAATGATTAGAGCTGAAATTACTTTTTTTGTTATTACATAGAGAGTAAAGAACCGGAAAAAAAGGTACCGTCGGGTACTGGTATCGAATTCCGGGTAGGTTCAAATAACGGTACCCAACCCACTCGTTAAAGTGAATAATTAAAGCAACAGGATGTGAAGTAGACACACTCTTGAATCGATTCTGAAGAAAGGTAGTTGATATTTGAGTGCCATTATCAGGTCGTCAAATATCGACGCCCACCTGTCACAAGTACACAGCCACTCTGTGGGAAACACTCAGACACATATTCATGTGTCTTCATGAGAATATGTGCAACATCTGCATATGCTGCTGTCATAATTCTGATTAAACAGTATAGTATAAATGAAGCTTGAGCAAAAGGACGGCCAGTGGGACTGTTCTTTTGCTTGCTTAGGGCATTTAGATTATTTCTGATGCCATCCTTTAATTCACTCCTCCCACGCATGCTCACTTATAATTTCCTGCCATCATTATCTCAGGCTATCAATTACCATCAGCCACTCACATCAGCAGGTCACGTATATCCAATAGCACAGCGACACACCTACATTGTTAGCCTATCATCTTGTTGCTGTCTTTTTAGATATGGTTCTCTCTCTGCCTTTAGTTCATTCATGCTGCTGTTTTTTACGTGCCCCCTCCACCTCCTCATTACCGCCCACTCTTTGCAGATTCAACAGCTTCATTTCATCAGCCTCATCTTTCTCAGCAGAATCGGCAGCCACCACCACCACTACCAGTGTCTGAACTCCATTGGTGTTTTTTCCATACTGCTGCTGCTGCTGATGACAGATGTCCCTCCATTCCCTCTGAGTCTATGCGTCCAAGGACTTTCTGATAAGAGGCAAATATCACACATCACCTGCCGTAAACAATATTATCTTTGATGAATGATGCTTGTTTGACAGCACAAAAACAGACAATAAATACAAGGCTTAAATTACTTAGTGGTTAATGAGAATATTCCAGATGTTTGTACTAAATGTTACGACAAAAAAGGAACTCTGTTTCATTGTCTGTGTGAATGTCCAAAGATCCCAAACTTCTGGAAGGATGTTATAACATGTATGTCGGAGATGTTTAATATTAAGGTCTCGTAAGAACCAAACTGTGTGTTCTTGGAATATACAGCATCCAAAGGCCTTTCTACAAACATCGAAACAGGCTACACTTCTGGAATTTGGACTTCTTCATGCCAGGAGAGCTATTGCACTGTGTTGGAGTGTGGATGCCCGCTCACTAAGGATGTGGATTACAGAACCTTTTGACTGTATCGGTCTGGAAAGACTAATCTATATTGCTAAGGACAAGTGGAAAGACTTTGTTCAGCTCTGGGAACCATACATGAATTTCACAAAAGATGGAAATGCAAGCTCTACCGGAAAATAAATTGTAAACAACACAGGGAAATAAAAAAGGCTACATGGGAAGTATGACTCTATGTGTCACGTTAAATTATCTCAAGGATCTCAGCCACTTCTAGATGTCAGCCTTCATACCTTCAACGGCCGTTTTCAATTGTTTGTGTGGAGATTTTGCAGAATTTTGCCATTTCTGCATTGATTTTTTTTTGCATTGGCCCATTTTATTCCCCAGGAGAGCAATTTGTTGGCTCTGAATGTACACGTCAGTTTTTGAGGCATTCAGAGTTGTAGGAGTGTGAGGAAAATAAATCAGATTTGGGCTGAGCTCACAGACTGATAAAGACTATGAAGCTGCTCAGCTGTCTGAGACAGACGACCAGTCAGAGAGCATATATGTTAAAGGATTATGACACAGCTCTGTTATGGTAGACTACTGAGTATCTCACTTTACCAGCTCGGCTGGAAAAATGCTTTAGCAAATTCTGTGAGCCGAAAATAGCGGCGGATGCAGAACGGAAAATCGTTAACACTGATTGAATGACTACTCGCTCTGAAAATATTACTATTTATATAGTATTATTTTCCCTCGAGGGCATTCATCAAACATGGTTTTCATATATTCTACAGAAATCTAATCTGGCATTTTCTGTAGCTATGCTTTTTTGGCCAAGTTTCCCCCGTGGAAAGAGAAAACAAACAAACAAACAAAAAATAATTGTTGTTGTTGCTGCATACAGTAAATACGAGTAACCATTCTAGCTTGTGACATGATCTTCTAGCTTTGTTCTTGAATATGCATCATTCAGGTTGTGAATTTTCAACCAACAAGCAGATGTGAAGTTACCATTTTGCCTTTTTTAAAGGTGCAATATGGAAGATTTTAGTTGGAAAACATTTTTAAAAATGAACAGAATGTGAAGAAATAATAGCTTTGGCATTATGACATCTATGTACTGTGCTGATGAGATATCTTGTCCTGGTCCAAAGCTCCTGCACCAGCAGTTTAAAAACCAACACCCTCCCGGTGATCCAGGCTCCCAGTCCAGACCACTAGCTCCATGGCTAACTAAGCTAACTAGCTGAAGGCAGCCACACTTAGCAGCGGTTAGTGGTTACTCTAGTGATATGCTGCCCCCTATTTGTTTTGAGTATGAATTTGACAGATGACCAATTCTTACATATTGCACCTTTAAGGTTAAATCAACAGCCCCTCAAAAAGTCTGTGCGCCTCCCTGCAGTAAAACAAAATGAAAGGACAGTGTAAGACGACAGCATATCATCTGCAACATCTTATCTTTAGCTAGCAAATGGAGTAAATGATTTAGCCTGTCTGCATTGTATTTTAAAGACAAACACCACAAGAGTTCACAAAGGAGTCAAACATCCTACAAAATCCACCATCCATCTTCAAACCCACAGAAATGGATCTATAAATGCTGCTCCACTCTTCCTGAAGAACAAACAATGCATTCTGTACACTTCAATTTAAATTGTATGAGTCATGATGCTGGTTCACATCAGGAGCAGCATCAGTGTTGAAGTTGCTTTGCCGCATGAGGGTCATGACTCCTGCAGAACTTGTCCAGGGCCCTTTTTGTCACGGCAATAAAAAATGGTTTGATCTGCCGCACACTGGGGAAATCAAGTCAAACTTCAACAGGCCCCAGTTCAGACTCATTCCTCTAATAAGGTAGCTAGAAACCAATCATGGGCTGGAATTGTTCCTCAGTGCCTCACAGTAAAATGCGTTTCTTCAGTCTCACTGTCTGTACAGGAAACAGATGGAACAGAGATGAATGCTGCCCACAACTCTGTGTAATCAGGATGCTTTCTCACATTGATTCATGAGCAAATCTGTCAATAATTGGGGTATGCCAAACAAGACAACAGGGAAATACTGTATGCATAAATATGGACAGAACAAAACTGCCAATATTGTTGGTAAACAAGCCTATAATTCATTCAGGTGAGAATAATAATCTATGTGAAATATAAACCTTTTTGTTGTGTCCAGAATTGTACTTAAAATTGTATTTGTTTTTACCAAATCTGTAAATTGTTTATGACGGTTCTCACTGTTGATTAGGAAGAATCTCATTTATGAAAGGGAACAAAAAAGTAGTTGAGAGGCTGCTCCAGAGTCTTGTTAAAATTTGAATACAAAGAGTAATTACAGTATGTGCGTGGGAGGATCGTAAATCCGGAAACACATTTGGATGCTCGCACACTAACAAGACAGTAAAAAGAAGGTGAATGCTATATGTGATAAAGGGGTCGCAAATTTAATTAAGTAGAATTACAATTGCAGTCCAAAGGATCATGAAAACATTTCAGTTTCATAATTAGCTATGAAAGAAGCTATAGTTGGGGTGCATTTCTTTGCTTCTGGCTTGTTTTAGTTAGCAGGTTGTTCTGATGTGTTCTGTCGAGAATCCTCAAAATAAGCTAACTTTTCTGTGACAATATGGACCAGTGGGGTCCAAAACTCTGAGACCACATTGAAAATCTCATGTAAACCTGAAAGTAATCAGCAATTTTGAAGTTTCGGAAAGTAAATCAAGTCAAATTGTTAATCTGTCAAATTGTCAAATTGTTAATCTGAGCAAAGAGGGGCTTTCTCAGCGTCAAATCATGGCTAGAGTCGAGGTTTCTAACGGAGCTGCGCATGGAACTGGATCAGTTGTATTCAAGGCACGATCAGGCAGACCCAAAGTGACCATCCCATCAGAAGATCAATACATCAAGCTTAGGTCCCTGAGAGATAGAAAAGCAACTCCAACACAGATACAGAATTTGCTAAATAAACAACACAAGACTCCAGTCAACTAAAGTACTGTCAAAAGAAGGCTGTCTTCTAGTAATCTCCCCTTTGACCAAGGCAGTTCAGGTGCTGGTTCGGAGACAGTGCCTACTCTGGATCCAGTTCTTTGCATTTCAACAGCCAGGAAAGTTGGTTCCAGAGCAGCACCAACCGATAACTGCTTACATCAGGGACTGAGGTGACCAAAAACCAACTAACATGTCTATAACTGCCATTTTTTAAAAAAACAAAACAAAAAAGAGGTACTGTAGCATGTTCTGACTTATCCACGGGAGAATAAACAAAATATTTGCACCATGGGTGCCAAATCAAAGCAACAGCGGTCCGAGGACCGGTCATGTTTGGATGCCAATGTAGGCTTGCAAAGCCAGGAGCAACACTTGTAAAGCGTTGATGGAGTCCGCCACAGTTGTTCCGAGCGAGACTGAGAAATTGGAGACGTATACAGTGACTGAATCTCATGCCCATGAGCAAGCAAACTGGTTCTTAAAAGGTCTGTAGGTTGAACCAACTCTGAACCAACGCTACCACCAGCCCAGAACCAGAACTTGGTTAGCTTTGGTTGAAAGGGGTTATCAGAGGACAAACAGCAACTTGTGGAGTCCATGCCAACCTGAGTGCATGCAGTCATTAAAGCAAAAGATCCAGTGTTTCCCCCACAAATATTTTACCTAACGGCGACCCATTTTAGGATTTTATACTTTTAATTTAAAAATACAACCCAACTGTATAACTGCTGTATTCCTCTTTAAAATAAGCATGTAAGCAGGTAATGTGTCTTGATTTCACATTTAATCTTAAAACACCGTATTCTGACTCAATTCAGACAACTGCGTTTTTACTGGACAGATCAGTAGTTTCAGAAAGCAAAATAAAAATGTTTTGTTACTGGTAAGCATGTTTAATCGGGTCCTGTTAATAGGAAGTAGGATGGAAGCTATAATTGCCTGGGGTTCTTCAAAACACAGAAAACATCAGCTTTAATGCCAACACATAATTTGAGGCAAAATGGGTCTATTCATAACATCTGAACCATTTTAGTTATTTTCCCAGGAGGAGAAGCAAGAAGCTCTCCTCAGTGTATGAGCAAGGAGTATATAGTAAGCAACATTCAAAGATTTATTTCTATATCTGGATAGGATCAAAGCCTGCGTATATATATGTATATACATATATATCTTTCCTTTACCTTTGCACTTTTCCCCTTCATTGATCCCTCTTCATATCATTCTCATCCC
Organism: Pagrus major; assembly: GCF_040436345.1. Classification (NCBI taxonomy): domain Eukaryota; kingdom Metazoa; phylum Chordata; class Actinopteri; order Spariformes; family Sparidae; genus Pagrus; species Pagrus major. The sequence continues at coordinate 18,642,862 of NC_133223.1, forward strand.
TCCTTTTATCACCTTCCCTCTTCTCCCTCAATCCTGTGCATGCTCTATCTCCCTTCTACCCACACACAAACCCTTTTTCTACTTGGCCTCATTTTTACCCCAAGATCAGCCCGACCCAACAACCTCCAACTGGGATCATCCCCTTTTTTGCATTCATCCCGCTCACTGTCTGATAATCAATACGAGCAAGTACTCTACATGTCTCTGAGAACTGATAATGCTGCCCCTACACCCTGCTAATTACACTTTTATTCAATATATGTAGAACAGGCTAATAGTATAGCATATGCTGTCTGTGAATGCTAATTGGTAATATAATCAATTTTCCAATTTGAAAATCGAATAATTGTTGTAAAGTCTTTATTCAAGCTGATATTACAAAGCTAATGCCTCTCAACGTTGAGGATTTGCTGCTCTCTGTTGTCTTATCTGGCAGAAACTGAATACTTTGGGGTTTTGGATTGTTTGTCTCACAAATAAGCAATTTGAAGATGTCATCTCGGGATTTAAGAAATGGTAATAAGCAATTTACACAATCTCCTGACAATGAATAGACAAAACAACAGATTATAAAAATAATTGCTCCTGTACTCACAGTCAGAAAGTAGATATTGAGCCACCAGACTGTAAATACAGCAAGGTGAAAACACAGTCTACACATGAGCTTTAATCCAGCTCATAAAACCAGAACTTCTACCAACGAAGCACATTCTCAATGTATAAACAATATGAATCATAATGTTCTGATGGGAAAAGCGTCAATTAAATATTAACACTTATTCATATGCTCCAGTACCACTCCTTGCACACTTGAAGGATAGGATACAACACCACAACCTGGGCAATGCTGTGATATGATATGAAATGATCAAAAATACATCGTAACAACTGTGTAACTGAAGAGGAAAATATACCAAAAAAGCAAAAAGTACTGTAGGTATTATGAAGAGTTTCTTGGTATTAAAAGAGTTTTATAGACATCTGAGATGAGAGTGTACCAGAAACAGTCTGAACATCCATAAACTGACAGAACGCTGAAATGACAGAAAATATTAAAAACACGTGCAGCAAAAAGGTAAAGGAAACACTCCATCAGTAACGCAACAGACACAAGCACAATAATGATGCCTGAGGGTCAATAACATATCGCAAGAGATCATATCCAACGGAAATATCCATTGTCGGATGCACAAATGGCTGCCTTTGCCAAAACAAACATGCCTTTCGTTATCTCTGCTCCCTGCCCAGTTAAACTTCAACAGGGTTAATTATTAAAACATACACCAGTTTCACAGGAAATACATGCAGTAAAGTTGTACTGTCGCATAAAAACAATTTTAAAAAATGCATGAAATTTACATAAAATCAGGCAGGAGCTGCACTCAACAAATCAACTTTACTACCAGAGCATCTCTTACAGTCTGGGTTTTATTGACGTCTCCTTCACTCTCTTCTGTAAGTTTTGTTGTACCTTTTATAGTTTTACAAACGGCACTTTTATGATTCTTCTGAGCATCTCGAGTTAATTCATTTAGCAGTTTTGCTGCATTGCTCCAGTTAACCTGAGAGGGTCTAATCAGACGAAACCCAATCACCAGAATAAATGTTGCAAGACCTAACCAAGTAGCTTTTGTACCTAAACCTAACCAAACTGCAACCGTTTCATAACAGTAGCAGTCCAAAAGTCCTATTATGTTATAAAATGTGAAATATTTGGGAGCAAGCTTTACTTTGAAAGTCTAACTGGACATTGCATATATATTTTTACAAACATATGCAAAACTGACAGTAGAGGAGTAAGTAGAGCATCATAGTTCAAAGGTTATGGTCACTAGGTTATGGTTAAATCTTGTAAGTGCACCTTGTTTTTGCTACATCATTCGGTATCACGTTGGTTTTGGTAGTTTCAATAGCTGAATTATTAACTCCATGTGAAAACGGGATCGGGATGAAAAACCGCAAAAACAGCCACAAATGAGCAACTTTATAAAACATACAGCTGACGGAGAAAGTCAACAGAGCAGACACATACTGGGGAGGGAAACAGAAATGTGTGCATTAAGTTGGATAATTGAAGCAACACTCTGTAGGCAAACTTCTACAGCGATTCTCAAAAATGTCATTTCTCTGGTCTCATTTTTCACAGGTTGCCTCCTGCTAGCTACTGTGCTCTTCAGAGCCCTACTGAAACCTGTTTGACTTTGCTTTAAGGGACAAGGCAAACAAAGTTCCGGCATTACGCATCATATTATATAATTTTGGCTGTTTCTCATGAATTTCTGCTGTAATCGTTCAATGCGAGGCTGCCAGAAGGCTGCATTAAGTGTGTGTGAGGGAGGAGACAATAAGTTTTATCGAAGTCATTGACATTCGTATACTGGCCCTCTGCCCGTCCTCAAATAGGTCAGGAGATGTTACACATTTCTCCGTGAAGAATGTGTAAAGCTTTTAGAGGAGAGAAGGAGCTGGCAGAAATATTGCAAGACAAGAAGCTGCGCACATGTCAGCCTATTATTAGCACAAATCTGCCCAGGCTGTTTTGGGCAAGTGAAATCTGTGCTATTGTCTTGACTTGATACAACATCCATCGTAGACCCAAACAGACAGGATGCACTGTGTAACATCAGCAAAGACGAACGTAAAATTCTAACTTTTTCTCCTTCATGTGCTTCACACAGACCTCAGGCAACAGTCATCTACTGTAAAACAAACGCTAAATACACTGACACAATCTGAATACATGCTGCTTGTAAGCCTGGTGTAACAAGAAGAGCAACACTGACTAAGCAAAGACACAGTGCACTTAAACCGCGGATTAAGGCTTCAGACTCCCCAGACTAATTACACCTTGCAGAAATGTGATTAGCAAGAGCAGTCGCAGTAAGCAGGACACAGACGCAGACATGGAGGAGTTGTACTATGAGCACGAGCTCTGCAGCGAACAAAAGCAACAAAAAGATGCTTCTAGATAGACACGCAGGCAGTCTGGCACATAACGCTAAGCCTACTTACTGTACCGGCAGATGGACATGTAATGGAAACCATCATGTGGCTGAATGAGAGAGCGCATTAGCATTTGATCCAGATAATGATCTAAAATGTCCCAGTAATGGCAGCGAGAAGAAACACAGCTCCTCCACAGAGAGAAAGAGCTCGCTCACTCTTTGACTTTGAACTTCTATTCTGATCATTTTTCATCACATTGTCGCCACATTAGCAATTAAAGAGACAACTCTGAAGAATGCACGGAGTGAGAAAATGATGCTTAAGTTGTGTATCACAAAAGGGAAGAAAATTAAAGGAGCAGTATGTCAGAAATTTGAATCAGAAGAGAAAAAAAGATCTTTTTAACTAAATAAACAAACTCTCTTTGTTTTCATGACTGAATAAACTGAATAAACAAACTGACCTTAAAAGAAAACACAGTTTCATACTGTTTTACTTTGTTTATATGTGACGGACCCTGCCACCTTTCTAACTTCAAACAGTGTTCTGGGGACCTTATTTTCCTCTGAGAACAGCTTGTTTATTCAGTCATGGAAAAAATAAATATTTCTAAGTTTGTATTATTACCTCATAGATGAGTGCCCCTTTAAGGATAAAAAAATGTGCTTCTATGACTAAAAACTTCAATAGGCTAAACAAAACATCACTAGAGATTTTTTTTTTCAGTTTTAAATTCAGAGTCTGACCCACTGAGCATCATTATTTATTGAACTAATATGAATAATAACTATAATAATAGAAACATATATATAAAACTGGCAGCTATTAAAATTTTTATGCATGACTCAAGTCAAATGCTATCCTTTTAAATCAAAGACTGGCACTCTGCAGAAACATCACATTAAAATAAATAAAAAAATAAAAAAAATAAGCCAACATGCATCTGTTTAAAGTTTGATAAGCTACCATATGTAACTCTGCACCTCCCCTCCTGCTGGACACCCTACGCATTTGTAAGTGCAGAAGGTGTCGGTGGCCCTTGTCAAACAGGACTGAGATCAGCATGTACTCTGAAAGGAGATTGAGCCAAAAGTAACTGCATCACCGGAGACTCAGACGGGTTTAACTGCAGCGGACAGGAAGCAGGGATCACAGCCCCACAGTAAACCCGGGACACCCGAAGAGCTGCGGACGAGCGCACGGAAACCGGGTAGGACAGATTTTTATCTGCGGATATGCGAATCTACAAACACTGCAGAAAATCTTCTTCTTTTTTTTTTTAAGTATTAGCATCACATCGCACAGAGAGAAAACAGAAGCCGCATTGCACACACCACGTCGGGCAGAGAGGACATCGTTGCTGTGCCTACCTCTCTCAGTGTCTCCATCCCACTCACACTTGTGGTCCTGATGATACGCTGCCGCTTTGCTCCAGCATCCTAAAGCACTGTTATTTCCACCAGGAGGGGGAAACATGATGGTAGTGCTGCTGGGCTGACGTACCGCCTGACGAGCTGGAGCCAGCCAATCAGCGTGTAATCCGATATACTCCGAACCAATCAGCTCAAAAGGGAGGAAAAAGGAGGCGTGCACGCAGACAAGTAGTAGCAAGCTAGATTGACGCTGTGAGAGAATTTCTAGTTAACTCCTGCAAACACATTCAGCTGCTGTCCTGCCCCTAGCAGCCACACATGAAGCGGCTGAATGGTGTTTACAATCAAGAACATTTAAAAGAATATTAGTCAAGACAAGAATTAGAAAAAGAAATACAAAGAATATATCTGGGAAGTGAAAAAATAGCAATTTAGTTGTGCCCAATCCTTTTCTCATGGAGGACCAAAACTAATGATGGGCCAAGGTGCAAAGAGCATCGATGAAAGCTGAAAAAGTTCCCATATCATGATTATGAGATAAATGTAGACTTGTAAATATGACTTTGATCTCAATCTTGACTTAAATCATGAATTTATATTTTATAATTGTTTTTTTAATCTCATAATTTCGATTGTATCTCATGATTTCAACTTTTTATCTCGTAATTATGACTTTTTATCTTATTAATATGACTTTAATCTCAATTTTGGATTTTTTTGTATCCAATAATTATGACTTTATCCCACGATTTTCACTTTTCATGGGAATATTTTACATTTACGGAATATCTTTTTCACCAAGCTTAGTTTAAATCCTTTATTTTATTTTTTAAAATTTTCTTTATCTTAAACTGGCTGAAATGAGCCTCCAGTCAAATACCTATTGTAGCCTATTATTAAGATAGGCTACTGGGATCCAACGTTCCCTTAATTGAATGACTTGATTATGAAAACATAATTAGCCTTATAATTAGAGATACTTCATATCAAGAGAGCATTTTTACTCCTAAAAATTTAACAGCATAAACAATACCATTTTTTAATGTTTTTTTGTTCACTCAAAACAAATTGAACCTTGTGGCGGGCCAACTTTGGCCAGCCGTGTCCCAGAGCCTCTTAAAGCTTGCAGACATATCCCCCAACTATTAATAGACTCCAGATTTAAAGGTTGAGAATGTGCTAAAAAGCTCATTTTTAATTAACAAAATGAAATGAAAAGACTATAAGTACAGACAATAAATAGAAAAAGAAATATAATGAAAACATTGTTAAAGCTAGAAAAAATATAGATGTAGTTTATCCTTAAGATTGCAGAGCCTCTGAAGGCCTGTAGACAAATCTCTCCATTAATAGATTCAAGATTTTAAAGGTTGAGACTATGCTAAAAAGCTCATTTTAATTAAAGAATGATACAAATATAAGTAAAGATAAGATAAAAAATAAAAATTAAAGTGACAAAAAATTTAGATATTAAGGTATTTAATTGCTAAAAAGGTACAGTATGTTGGCCCAGTGTTTGAAAATGAATATGTAGGCCACATACTCTGTGTCATGAGGCAAACTGTACACCGCATAAAAACGACTTTAAGCGTCCCTTGTAGCCTATTCAGAGCCTTAACTTTCTTTTAATACACCTCTTCTCATGTTAGGGCACCAAGATAAAAGTGGAGTTGGAGTTTTATGGTGGTCAAAGGCAGCAACCAGTATGCTAAGCTGGTGCACGTCCACACTGAGGAGCAGTAAGAGGATGAGTAACCACATTTGGTCACAACTTATTTTAGACTGGCTGTAAAATTCATCTAAGACATGTGCTAAATCCTCTGCTGTTGTGTCACACTGCATGTAGTTCACACTGTCCATCATCATTTAAAATATTCATTCATCCATTTCCTTCTCTACATGGACATGGTGTCCTGGTTTACCTGTGGTTTGAGATCCAGGAGGAGGATATCTTCTAAAGGAGATTATAGTGACGGTGTGAAAGAGATCTGCTGACCTGCCCCTATCTCCGGTAGGCTGCTTCAACCAAACGTGCACCTGACAAGCTCAGTACTTCCTCTTTGTGTTTGAGGCTCACATTTCACTTTCAAACAGACAACTGAGACGGTTAAATTCAATATTTTATTGCCCTTAGATCAGCAATAAAGTAAGTGAACCAGCCTGACAGCATGACAGAATCAGGAATTGTCTTGTACAAAGCAAGGTATAATCGTCTAATCTAAAAAATAAAATTCTTCATTCAAAAATATTTGTCGTTCAAAATAGGATACAAATGTCCAAAACAAACATGATTATCACCAGTTCGCCTGTTTATATTATATACTTTCAATATTATAAATAAAATCATTTCCAAGATGCTTTTATGTAGTAGTCTGCACACCAGGTGCTAAAAAAAGGCAAATGCAAAACAAAATGTTGATATGTTGAAAGATAAAAGCCCTGATAAAATAATACAACAGTAGAGTCCATAGACTGAAACTTTTTCCATGAAGCGATAGCAAAACATGAAGTGAATTTGTACAATAAACTAATTAATTTTAGAATAAAACAAAAGGGATGAAAGAGACACTGTGCCTGATTGTATTTGAAAATGCCACTTTTTTTTTTTTTTACAGTGCTGTTTCCAGGAGCAGTGGGAGTTTATGACTAAACCTGACTAAATATATGACCTATCCATTATTAATTCCCCCCAGAAATATAGATTAAAACCAACATTAAGATTAATTTGCAGTTGCATTTTTATTCGATCTAGATATTAAAGAGGCTCTATGTCACAATTTGTGGTAATTTGTGGTAATTTTATGTATTGATGACTTTTTTATTGGCCATATGTGAGTGTATTGTAACGGGACATGAAAAATGAGCCCTTCTTCATCTCTCTCTGTTGTCTTTAATGCTGCTGGAGTGTGGAGTCCGCTAACAAACTAACGACCGGCTTCTAGCACAACACCGAAGTTCAACAGAGCCCCTTTAAATTTGTCATGAAGCTGTTTGTAGTTATAATGTGTTTAAAGGTGTAAATTGTAGAATATGGCCAGAATCTGAAGCAAGCTCGAAAAACACGGGCCGCAGAATATCATCAGAGTAACTGACAACTGCTGCTCTTTGCCAGCTATCATTGGCTGTCGCTAGCTACTGTTAGCATTTTAGCTCATGGCTCGGAAGGTATATGGTTGTATTTTTCCGTTTAGTAAGAAAAATAGAAGTGTATTTAATTTATTAATCTTTTTTCTTTATTTATTACACTAACAGCCAGCATCTGCTAGCTGAAACTACAGGGTCTATTGGACTGTCGCCTCCTGGCATTACAAAGTGGTATTACGAGACAGGACAGGCCAGGGCTAGCTGGTTAGCATGCTAACTTCAGTAGAAATCTCTATAACATACTACATAGAAATTTTTGACATAACGTTGACACTGTTGTTTCTTTAACACTAAACTAAAATTCTGGCCATATCTTACCAATTGCTCCTTTAACTACAAGGTAGATAACAAAATTAAAATTGATCATCTCAAGTTTGATTTGATCTTGTGATAGTGTGACTGCGAACGTCAGAAAAAACAAAACAACATTAAAAGCAATGAATGAAACCTACACATGGAACAAGCCGGTCAGTTCTAGGCAAACTAGCCTCATGTCTACATCCACTTTACACACTTTTTTCACATCTATCTCTCTAGTACCTACTTGCTTCCTTACTTACAGTTAATTACAGCTACAACCTGCTTTTCCACTTCCATTTACAAGAATAATCACAAGTTTCCTTTCATATCCTTACTTTTCATGTTCCCTTTTAAATCACTTGACTGCATGACCTTCATCCAAACACTTCCTTAACTGTGCCGACAGGACAGTTCTCTCCTAGTTTCTTACGTACCATTCCTTCTGTTCTTTCTTCTACTCTGTTTTTATTTGACTAAACTGTAGTTTGGTGACATGATTTCAAAGGACACTTCTGGGAACAGCCTTTCTGTGTTGGTGAATGGGTGACTTGGGGGAGTTGTCTGGAGGGGGCCACTGTGGCTTAGTTAGCTGGATGTCTTCCTCTATTTTAAAAGCTTTCTTCGGGGGATCCGTCTGCGGGGGCCAAACGACAGATATTTTGTTGGAGTGCGGTTTGCTTTCATCACACGTTTTTTCAACCGAACTTAGGCTGCTCATGGAATATCTATATTCAAGCTTTTCATCTGAGGGGATAGGTCCACCACTTCCTGCGGGAGGATTCTGCCCAAGTCCATTATCGTAGCTCCCTTTGGACTTGAGGAGTTGTTTGTAATGTGGAGGACAGTAAAAATGTCCGTGGAGAGAGACGTAATTCCCAAGGCTGCAAGAGAGAAGAGTATTCCTTATTTCAGAGGTGCACTCCATCAAAATCAGATAATGGTTACCTCAATTTTTTATTTTTTTACCTCTGCCAAGGAGATCATCTGTGTTCATTTGTAGGTTGGTTTGTTGGTTTGTGGGCAGGAGTACACAAAAACCACGAAATGGAAAAGATTGTTTTCTCACTTTCTATAACTTAAATTGTGAGATAGGGCGTTTTATGATGTTTTCTCAGGCAGTAATGCATGGATCTTGATGAAAAAATAGTATGTATGTATGTATAAATAGTTGTATTTAGGTTTAGAGCAACACAGGGCTATCAAGTTTAATACTGGATTTGGCTTTCTTGAATTAAAGGGGTCTCTTGGTCCTTGGCGGAGGTATGCGCTCTACTGAGAGCCTTTCTCTTAAGTTATGTTCTCACTTAAGCACGGCAGTGTTCAACAGTGTGTATGGTGAACGTTTATTTGAATAAAAGCCATATTTACCTTAATTTGTTTCTGCAGTGCTCACAGCAGAAACAGGATTTATGGTACTTTTTTTTGTCCACTATCAGAGCATCCATCGGATAAGCTCTCCTCCGACACACCGTGCAGAGCTCCGACTTCGGAACTCGAGCCTGTTAAAAGGAGATAAAATGCAGATTATTTGATTATTTTTCTAATTTTCCCCTGAGGTGAATAGGATTTCCTTTGGGATGCCTCACAATGCAACAGCTATGACTTTTTCTTTATAGTAAATCTTGTTCGAACAATGCAGCAGAATAGATTACGTTTTTATTGCACAACTTGTTAGATGCTCATTCATTCAGCATTTGTTTAAATAACACATTTATCACTGTCATGAGAGCAGATGATTCAGTGTATGGTTTCATCAGTATTCTGTTTTATTCTCTCATCTACCTACACACACACGCATGCATCTCTCAGCTGCACTCGGGCTGTTTGTGAGCACGACAAATAAGCTCCTCGGCCGATGTATACTGTAATTTCCCTGCTGGAAAGGCACACTGCATGCTGGCTTTATTCTGGCTAATGGACAGCCTCGTGAAAATATAGTATGGCTGCAGTGCTTATCACGACCAATTAGGTTTAGAATGACATTATCCTTACTACAGGCAACTCGTAACAAAACCTGCCTACTGATTAATACAGCCGGGTGTTTTACTTTGTCTTTTCATAGCACTGTGATCTGGATTTCTAGGTCAAATTGCTAGCATGGCTATAGTCTCATTAAATGCAATTCATACAATGCATTAATCAAAAATGCTGCATCCATCCATAGTCCATGCCGTTAGTTTCTGTAGTTTCATGCGAGGTCTTTACCAGACACAATCTCCATCTGATGTGACACAACTTGTGATGTTGTCTCCGCAGAAACAGTGTAGCCGAGGCTCTTGAAAACTGTCTCACTCTCCGACCATGTTTTGTGGAAATTGCTCAGCAACTTGTCAGTAGCGTCGGCGTCGTAGGTCTCTGTTTGGGGCGCTGCTGCGGCTTTTCTTTTCACTGCGTCAGCATAGGAAAAAGGAGCCGGTTGGGTCGACACACTCTCAGAGTGCTCAGTGACGACTGTCCTTGTTCCGGTGACCTTGTTACCAAACTCATCAACATTTGAGAAATGTTCTGTGGATGATTGGGTTTCAGAGAAGGCTGGTGGTTCTGCTGGCACAGTTTCCACCTCATATTTCTGCAGAGGGAGGGGGGTGCTCCTCCGTGAGCCTCTCTTTGTCTCTTGAGGACTTTCCCGCTTTGAAGTGTCTGCTCTTGTTTCAGTCAGGCTTGACACAAGCTCCTCCTGATCCTTTTTCTCCTCACTGAATGTGGAACTTTGCTCACCCACTTCAAAAACATTTTTAATAGCCTGAATGTCAAAAGTTGGCATTTCCTGTTCCAGGATGTCTGCTTTCTCTTTGTCACAATCTGTGCTTTCAGTGTCATCATGAAGCCACTCTGAGAGTGCGATAAGCTCTTTTCTCAAATATAATTTCTCTTCTGGTGTTTCGAATTTGTTTACAAGACCCGACAAGTCGGCCTTGGGAAGCACATCCTTTTCTTTGTTCTTATTTTCTTCCTCACACTCCTCCATGTCTGGGCCCAGTCGTTCTGGGATGGCAATGGGCTCCTTTCGCACATAGGTCTTATTGATTTCAGCCTTTCGAGCCTCTTCAAAAAACTCTCTCTTCTCTTTGACAGATGCAGATGATAGCTCTGAAATATCTGCAGCTTCAACAATATCTGGGTCATTTAGACTCAAAGGCATGTGGGTCTCAGGCTGACTTTGTATTTCTGAAGTATGTGCTTGATCTTCTACATATGCCTCCCCAGACAAAATCTTTTTTGTTTCAATCGATGTCCCTGAGGCCTCCACAAGTTGTGACTCAATTTTAATTTGCCGATGGAATGATGCAGGCGACTCCACAATCCCTGATTTCTTCTCTGAGATTTGTTGGGGAAGCAGCGGTGGCGGGGTGACGCCACGTGAGAGCTTGGCTGTCGTGTCTTTGAGCCGAGCCAGATTTTCTGCTCTGTCAAAGGTTGGAGAGGGTGTGATTCTCGTGAGGCGAGACGTCGGGGTGTCACACCTGCGTGGCGGCGGTGTGGGAGGCGTGGGCGGCCTGTGCAGGAGGGTAGGTGAAGGAGTAACTCTCTGGGGCGAGTCAGTTCTCCGCGTGGATTCGATGGTGATGAACGTCGGCGAAGGGGAACGCATCCTGAGTGACGGCGAGGGAGCGCGGAGGTCAACAGACTTGCACTGACTCACTTCTTCTTTCCTTCTCTCATGGGAGGTCTTCTTCTTCGTTTGGTTCTCAATTCTGGCAGAACCAATGCTGATCTTGGATATTCTCGGTGTTGCCCCGCCAGAGAGAGATTTCTCAGACACTGGCTCACATTCATGCTTCTCCACTGTCTCATTATCCTCAAGATGCATCAGTTTAGGCTCTGCTGCTTTGCTCACATGTGAAAGAATTTCAGATTTGTTTTGAGCGTCACGTTCTACAACAGATCCCTGCATTTCACATTTTGTTTCCAGACTCATTAGCCAATCTGGATCTGTACTGAGCAGAGTCTCTACAGATTTAGAACCAGTCTTTTCTGTAACTCGTCGTATCTCTGTGACATGAGAGATTAATTCTTGGACCTCCTGCCTCTGAGATTCCTCTCTTCTCCCTGTTGTGGACTTTACTAGTTCAATTTGTTCTGACTCGCCTGTCACCATAATTGGGACATCCCTACTTTCTTCCAGTGGTTCTTCTGCGCTCTGCTGCGTAACTGTCACTCCTTTCTTCTTTTGAGATCCCTTCACATGCTTTTGAACTGCTTTCTGTTGCTGGGAATCGTGCTCGTCTTTGCTTTCTGTGGTAATGACTTCGCTCTCGACTTGCTCTTCTTTTACACTTTTGTGAATCTGGGCAGTCTTTTCCTGAGTTTGGGGGGATCGCTCAGGCGTTGCTGTCTTGGTTTCTATAACCTCTTTCTTTGATTCTGGGGAAGAGTCTTTAGCCTGACCTGCCTGTGCATTCCCTTTAGACTTTTTGGACCTCTTTTTCTTCTTTGTTGGAGCTGGAGTTTCTGGTTGGCTGTCAGTTATGCTAACATTAGCAGCAGGCGGCGAGGCAGGAGCAGGAACGGCACTAACACTCTTAATCCCCTGCTTCAACTCCGTCTTTACTTCTTTAGATTCACTGATCACTTTCACCTCAGCAGCCTCCTTGACTTCCACCTTGACTTCCACACTTTCACTTTTACTGGACGTCTTTGTCTCTACTTGCTTTTCTTGCTTATTGTTCTTTTTCACCTTTTGGTTTTGTTTGCCTGTTTTTCCATTTGTATTAGCAGCTGCCTTTTCTGTTTGCACTGTCTGATCAGAAACTTTCTCCTGGCTCTTGGGAGGAGAATGATCAGTTTTCTTTTTGTTGCCACGCTGAGGTGATCTGGACTCTTTTACATCTTTGCCTGAGGTAACATTTAATTCGGGCTCTTTATGATCTTTTGTCTTCTTGTTCTCAGATTGTGCTTCGTTTTCATCTTCAGATTTGTTGGAGGCTTTTGTTGTCTGATTTTTAGAGTCTCTCTTTCTATCAAGCGACACGTTTTCTGTTTTTGCAACATCACTGATGGAGGCCTGGACTTCGTCAGCCGTGACTGCCTGAGCTGACTGCGTGGACGAAACAGAAACTGTTTTCTGTGAAGTCGTGTGCATCTGCTGTCTAACGGATGACACAGATGAGGTCTTTTGAACAGAGACGACCTTAGAAGACTGCTGTTTAGCAGAAGATATAATCACTGAATCTGTGAAATTAGCACTGACATTGCTCTGGGTGGTATTTGAGACCACACTGGATAATTCACATGATCGGGAGTCTGAATGAACATTCATTGCCATCATTTCAGCTGTGTTGTTATTTGACTGCTCTTTGTCTTTGTTGGAAAGCATTTCAAGAGCAGCGGTGACTGAGTCATGTATGAAAGTGGGTGTTGGAGTAGTTGGGGGTGTGTATTCCTCCTTCAGCTTCCTGTACTTTCCCTCTGCTTTTATTAATGGCGTGTTAAATTTACTCATTGGGCCTCTCATGGCAGGTGGAGGAGAGGGTGGAGGGGTGAATTTCACAGGGATATAAACTTTCTTTAGTGGTTGTGGTGACGCAGGTGGTGGAGGGATCTCACGCGAGACCGTTTTTGATGTGTGTGTTGTTGTTTTCGATTGGTTTTGGCTCATTGCTACCACCTTCTCTGATGTAACCTCCACGTGTTGTTGTGTTTTACTGATTTCCACTTTAGCCTCCAGCTTTGGGACCGGGTGTAAAGCGGGACCTTTCACTTTTTTAACCGTCATCTTTTTGGCTTTTGCTGGTGAAGGATGAATTGCCTGCGCTGGCATGCTCTCTAGTTCCTGTTGCGATGGCGGAGGTGGGAGGAAGTCCTGCTCACTGGCGAGAGGTGGCGGTGGAGGAGGAAGTTGATCGATGTCAGAATCAAGAGGGAGAGGAGGAGGAGGAGGGGGAGGAAGGTCGGTGTCTACTACTGGGAGAGGTGGAGGGGGAAGAGGCAGATCAGGCTCTGGCACTTGTGGTTTGAGAGTGTAAACATCAGTTTCTACTTTGGTTTTATTTACTTTTATTATCCCCTTCGGGCTCGACTTCAGATTACGAAACTGTGTCTTTAGTGTTTTGATGCCGTGGTTTTGGGTAATCGTTTTATGCTCCACCACAGTTGTTGACTGCTGCGCCGACTGCTCCACAGAACTAGTCTTTGTTGTAACTATTTCAGTTTCATTAGATGTGGAGTGATTTTCATTTGATGTTTCAACCGAATTAGCTGTTTTTATCTTTTGTATGTTCCTCTGTGCATCAACATTCAGGTTTCTAACTGGAGGACTCTGCTTGACTCGAACTCTTCTATAAGCTCCGAGTTTGACTTTGGGAGTTTGACGCTGCGCTGTTTCCAACAAAGACTTGATCGTGCCTTTCACATCACCCTTTATCACTTCTTCTTTCTCCTGCTGGGTTTGCTCCTGTGTCTCATATAATGACTTAATTGACATCTTGACGTCACCCTTTACCTCACCCTCAAGGCTTGGGCTCCTCTGCATCCTCGGTGACGGTGGAGCCTCCATTAAGAGCTGAATCGTTCCTCTGACGTCTCCCTGAACATCTGTTTCCTGTTGACACTTTTTCCTCTCACTGGATGCATCTTGGAGACTTTGCATTGTTATGCGAATATCACCCCTCACTATTTCTTCCTTTTCCACTTCCCTCACCGCTTTCTTTGCCAGCTCCAGAGACTTTAGCGTGGCCTTCACATCTCCAGGAACTAAATCCTCGACAATGGCTTCAGCTCTGGATGTTGCTGATTTCTCAAGAGATCTAAGAGCCCCTTTGATATTTCCTGGTATGATATCTGGCTTCTCCACCTCCTTGTAGTTTTTCTGAGCCCTCTCCAGGCACCGCAGGGCTTTCGGGATGTTGCCTTTCACCACCTCCTCTTTCTCTACAACGACTGTCTGATTCGCTGATTCAGACAGCGAACTCAAAGCAGCTCTTAAATCACCTTTGACTATCTCCTCCTTTTGGAGTCCTTCCAATGAGACGGTCGGCTCTGACATGAAAACTTTCACTGTGTTGTAAACATCCCCAGGTATAACATCCTCCACTGTGCGCTCAACTTGTGTTTGATTGCGAGAAAGGATGAGTTTTGTGCCCTTGATGTCGCCTCCAACAACCGTTTCTTTTTCCACTGTGTCTACTAGAGTCTCATCGGAATCTAAATGGAGTTGTTTAAGGTAGTCGAGGGAGCCAGATTCGATGCATGTGGAGTAAAAGTTGACGTTTCCTTTCTCAGTGGCGTCTACCTTTATCTTCACTGCCTGATCCGAGTTGTCTGAGCTGGAAAGCTTTTGAAGAGCGCTCCTTATATCCCCTCTTACAATGTCCTCCTTTTCAACGTTAGCATTCTCTTGCTGATTGAGGAGCGAATATATCGTCATCTGCACGTCACCTTTCTCGTCCTCCTGGATGAGTACTCCATGTTTTCCTGACTGGTCCTCATTGAAAAGGTTGTTTATAGCTTCCTGGATGTCACCTCGTAATATTTCCTCCCTTTCAACACTGCTGTCTCTCTCTTGATTGAACAGCTGATGCACTGTTGAAGTGATATTACCCTTCTCTTCTGAATCTATAACTACCTGACGCTCCTGTCTTTCCTGTCTGTTCAGTAGGTTCATCATAACAGTCTGCAGATCTCCCCTGATGACTTCCTCTCGTTGAATCTCTGGAGCCTGCTTATTCATCAGCTGGTATTTTGCCATCCTGACATCGCCTATTTCATCAGCTTCAATGAGCACTCCCTTTGACTTCACCATTTTCTGACTATAAAGTTCCTCAAGAGTTCCCTTGACGCTCTTTCCCAGGATTTCCGTCTTCTCCGTTTTTGTCTCGTTAAAGTTGTCAAAAGGTGTCGTCTCAAAGAGCCACGTTGTTGACTTTACATCTGCGTTGGAAATCTCCTCCTCCTGAGTGACGGTGCGATGATCTTCGTCCTCGTCTACCTCTTTAAGTTGATCAAGAGGATTTTTCTCAAAGAGCCACACTGAGTTTTTAACATCTCCCCTTGCAACCTCCTCCTTTTTAACCGTTTCAATCAGATTCTCAGAGCTCATGCTTCTTATTTTGTCAATGGACTGGGTTTCAAAGCGCCATTTCGCACTCCTCACGTCACCTTTTTGTATTTCGCTCACATTGACCGTCCTAACAGATTCCAGCGACAGGGCGTCAGACTCAAAACGATCTTTGTTCATCCTCACATTGCCACCTTGAATATCATCCACAGTTTTTATAAAAGCCTTCTTTTCTTCGGCGATCCTGTCGAGAGGCTGTGTCTCGAATTTCCACTTGGCTGAGGTGACATCTCCTTTTTGCACATCCTCCTGTGTGACAGATTTGATTATATACACCTCATCCGTATCCTTTATGGCATCAAGGGGCTTGGTTTCAAACAACCACCGGGTTCCGATGACATCGCCTCGTGATACTTCCTCGCTTGTGACAGTGGTGACCTCGTGGTAAAGGCCCTCTTTGTCCTGAATGGCGTAAAGGGGCTGATTTTCGAACATCATGGTGTAATTTCTCACATCGCCTTTCTCATCTTCATCTCGGACAATTGTTCGCATTTTCATCAGCTCAGAGTCCGTCTCCTGAATTTTATCTATGGAGTAGTTCTCAAAAATGAAACGGCCTTTATGCACATCTCCTCCTTGCACATCGTTCACAGTGCGGCTGCTCATAGATTCCTCCGTGCTATCATGTATTGTGTCTATGGATTGGTTTTCAAACATCCATTTGCAGTTCACCACGTTTCCTTTTTGTATATCCTCAGTCTGAACTCTCTTGAGCTTTTGCATCACCTCCTCAGACGTTGAAGTCATGATATCGCATGTCTGGTTCTCAAAAATGTATTTCATCCCTGACACATCTCCAGATGCGATGTCTATCTCGGTGACACGCTTGAAGGAGCCCGTCTCCTCTCCAGTGAGGTTCTCCAGATTCTCCGTCTCAAAGAGAAAACAGGCCGTTCTCACATCTTTTCCGCTGATGTCCTCTTGATTCACAGTGCACGCTTTCAGAACGGTCTCTGTCTCATCGTGGATCGTATCAAGTGCCTGCGTCTCAAACAGCCATGTGCAGGTTTTGACGTCTCCTCTTTGCATTTCTTCAGATTCATTTTCACCCTTTAACTCCACTCTTTCATACAGGACGTCCATTGGTTTTGTCTCAAAGAGCCACTTGCAGGTCTTCACGTCACCCTTCATGACCTCAATATTTTGACTCGTCTCCACAACTTCTTCATCTTCAATATTGCTGAAGTACTTAATGCCGTCGAGAGGCTGTGTTTCAAACAACCACTTTGCAGTTTTAACATCACCAGACTCTATTTCCTGTTTGGATATGCCTTTGATAATTTGGTATTTATCAATGCTTTCATCAAATTGGTCGATTGGTCGTGTTTCAAACATCCACTTGCAAGTTGTAACGTCTCCTTTCACGACCTCCTCTCGGCGCACCGTTTTCACCTCATGGAAGTGCCCTGAGCGGTCTCGCATGGCGTACAGAGGGGTCGACTCAAACAGGTTTTTATTTGATATCACAGAGCCAGATGTTACTCCCTCGATGATGATCTTTTGAGATTCGTCCCTTGTGTTTAAATCTGTGCTCTCAAAGATTTGCTTGTAGTTCGAGACGTCCACTTTATCAATTTCTTCCAGGTCAATTGTCCTGAGGATGTCCTTCTTTTCCTCTCTGATCTGCTCCAGGGGTTGGCTTTCAAATCGCCATTTCTGATGACGTACATCACCCCTCTCCTCATTAAGTGCTACTGATTTTTTCAGCTTGCCCACCTCTGCGAGCTCTTTCAGCTCCTCTGCTGGATTTGTTTCAAAATAATGTCTGGCTGATCTCACGTTACCTGCAATAATTTCCTCTTTTGTCACCGTGACACTGTTTGAATCATCTTTTAAAGTATCCATTGGCTGTGTCTCAAACACCCAGCAGTTCTTGCGAACATCTGCCCGGCAGGTCGTGCCATCCTCCTGCGTGAGGTCGTCCTGAACATTCACAGTGCGGGTAACCTCTTTCTTCTCCTCTCTTATGTGCTCAAGAGGCTGACTCTCAAAGCGCCACTTTTGGTGTCTCACATCACCTTTCACTTCGTCATTCACGGTTGCCTTTTGAAGTTTTCCGACCTCGGGGCCAGTCTTTATCTCCGCTCGAGGGCTGCTTTCAAAAAAGTGTCTGGCAGATCTGACATTGCCCCCGATGATTTCTTCAAGAGAGTGGGGTCTCGCATTGGAGTCATCCTTCAGAGAATCCATTGGCTGGGTTTCAAACACTAAACAGTGCCCGCGCACATCAGCCCCGATGATCTCTTGATTCTCCAGTATGGAGCTTTCCCACTCAGTCAGAGAATTTATGGTCTTTATCTCAAACAACCACCTGCCCCAGTTGCCTTTACTGCTGTCCTCCATTGAAAGGCTGCACACAAGTTTCAAAGGTGTAGGTTCTCTGTTTGTCATGTCCAAGGGTTGGGTATCGAAAAGCCAACGTGAAGCGATGGAGTTCTCCAATTCAGTTTCAATCTTACGCACAGACTTAATCTCCAGCATTTGGCTCGATTGTCCCATAATGATGCATTTAAACTGAGTGTCAAAAGTGGTTGTAACAGTTTTCACTTCGCCATGAATCTCCTCTAACACTGACCTCAAACTCAGAAGGTGGCTCTCATCAATGGTCTCAGTGTGCCCGAGGCTTTCCATATATTTATTGTCAATCATGTAAATGGTGGCATTTCCATCCTCCTCCGTGAACACAACCTCTTTTGTTAAATCCTCCTCTTTGTGCATTTTATTCAGAGTGTCCATCGTTTGGGTTTCAAACAGCCACGCTGCAGCGCGGACATCTCCTTTATCAAATTTGTTGAATTTGTTTTTGTATTCCGTCGAGTTGATATTGTGTGAAGTCAGCTCATCCATCGGCTTGGTCTCAAACATCCAAGCTGTGCGTCTCACATCTTTCCCAAAAATGATTTCCTGTTCAGTTATTTTGTTTAAGTCGTCTTCCTCATCAGGAACTTCATCTTTAATGGAGTCCAGTGCCTTATTTTCAAACATCCAACGCTTCGCCTGCACGTCCCCTGGGAGAATCTCTTCCCACTCCCCGTATTCTTCATCATTGATATTAATGGGGCTACCACCATCATCCTCATACATATACTCTTGGCTCTCGAACTGGTTGTTCTCAGTTTCACTGTAATCAATGTAGAACTCCTTCTCGATATTCTTACGAACCTCGGGATGAATGTGCTTGTAAAGACGCTTCAGCTCATTCATGCTCTTCTGCTTGAAGTAAGTGTCTTTGTTGACTGGGTGTTTGGAGGGGTTTACTGGCTCTGGAGGCTCAGGTGAGTAGTGGCATGCTGAGATATTTTGACTGTCTGATGGCATTTCTAGTAAATCTGGAGGTGGGGGTGGAAGATAGTCAGAATCATCAGCTGGTGGGGGCGGAAAGTCCTCGTAATCCATCAGCGCAGCCAGTGTGTCTTCTGTTGCCTCAGTAGTGTTCACTTCATAAGCCTCATTAGTCACTGTGTTGTTTTGTGCCACTTTTGAGGACCACTTAGCTCGATTGATGTCGCGTTCAATCTTTTTGAAGAACAAAAACGATATTTGTGGGTAAGTAAATCAATCACAATACTCCATTATTATATGCGCATTACATTTCTTTTTATTAAGTGTAAAAACAAGATCATAAAACATGACCTTAACCTTACAAATCAGTCAGACGGTTTATGCTACTGTATGAATAAGTGGCTTTCTTATTATGTTCTTTGCAGCCACAAATCAATAAACCATTATGATGAGTTAAAGTCATAATCCTTAAGAAGTCACACCCTTTTGTTGATAGTGTTCATGGCTTGCATTATCTAAGCAGTGCAAATTCCATGTATTGACTATTGACTTTCTGCTATAGTATCTCTATATAGAAATACTGCCTTCTCCCACTGTTCACTGTTCACTCACCTACTGCTGCATCAGAGCTGTGTTAACTCACAGCTAATGCAACCTGAACATTACAGCTCACATTGAAATATATAACTGATGACATATGGGGGATGGCTTTTACTGTGAAGAAGCCATAAGAAATGCAGTTTATTTCTCACTGAGGTCAGCACAGACAGGACAACAGTCATTTTCTGTATTTTTTGATCAGATCCCAGTTAAATTTTTTTTTGATGGGTTTCTTTGTTAAAACAACGTGCGCTTGACAGCACTGTAACCAGATATACTCAGCCCAGTCACTTTTATCTGTGTACAAATAGCATAACTGGGAGTAAACACTCAGAATACAGTACTTGAGTAAATTGTACTTGGTCTATTCCAAACTTGGTTGTACAAAATTTTGACACAAAGAGTTACATTTTTACTACAAATAAATATCGGCCCCAAATATCGGGATATATATATATATATATATATATATATATATATATATATATATATATACATATATATATATATATATATATATATATATATATATATATATATAATCTGTATCAGTATTGGCCCTGAAAAAGCCATATCGGTTGACCCCAAAGCACAACTTTAGACCTTTTTTTTGCATGCAGGTGATATCCTTCCCATTAAGTGCTTTGGAAAACAGATGTGATCTAGTGCCACAGGGTGGAGGTTGGGGCAGATGGATGGGAGACTTGTGAAACCAAAAGTCAACAATGACTTTGTTTAAGTTTCGTCCATAAGTTAATGGACCAGGACTAAAATCTTAAGGATTACAACTTTAACAAATAACATGTATTTACTATATCAAAGTACACCTAATACAGTTTTAAATACCCTAAATTAAATATCCCTTTCTTTCATATTTTCAATACTTCTGTCCAACTCAAGTGAAACGTAAATGCTTACCCTCATTGGTTTTTGTGGAGCAGCCTCTTCTATTGTTCTTTCAAAGCGATCCCTCAGTTCTTTTGTAGTGTACCTGGGAAACTCCTCCTCTTCTAAAAGTCAGCACAGACAGAAGTATAAAGGCAGGCCTCAGTGACAGTGTGCATAGGAGAGAATATAAATATGTGAACATCTTACCTGTTTCATTCTGATGGTTTTCAAAACTTGATTTCAAGTTACTGTCGCTGTATGACATCTATGTATTTGAAATGAGAAACAGCAAAATATATTAATGATAACAAACCGCACAAAGAAATACAGACATTAATCTAATGTTTTTAATCTCAGTTCAATCTGACAGAGACTATTACACAAACATTTAATACACAAATCTGACTGATTGCAATCAGTTGTGGCTTTTACTCAACAGGCCAATTAAAGTGTTAAGCTCATTAGCGAGGCCTCATCCCGCTGCCTGCAGAGAACACAGCCTCAGAAAATGTTCAATACCATCGCTTCTTGGTTGTAATGTAGCTGCTGACTGCCTGGGAGGACCTGCCTGCTGCTGCTCGACACCGTCACCTCTGAGTTTGACGTTTCCTGTGAAGATGAAGACAGTGGTTGCTGAGCATAGTGAAAAATGTGTGCCTGCCACACATGCAAACAGACAACTCCCTCTGTCTTTTTCCACTACATCGCCGCCCTTCTCACAGCCACAGATGTGAACTTATTCCACTACAATTTACTCCACCAGCCAAAGCTTAATAGCACACAACTGAATACCATGCAGAGAAGATGCTGGACCAGATTGCTCGCCGCAGTTTGAAATGACTAATCACAGATGGAGGCTCACTCACACCGTACTGATGCAAAGTAAAAAATAAGACATTGTTTTTCATGGCTTTGTTAAGTTTAACCGAATTCAGCTGCAATATAAGTGTCGAGAAAGCACCCTGGAGGTTTTCATGAAAGCTGTTAGATGTGTCAAGTAACGTCACATACTTTTCTCTGGTATCGGCGTAATAAATGTTAAAATTCAGCAGAAACGTGCGTACTTTCACTTGCAAAGCTCCTCATGCTGTGAAACAGATGCAAAGCGAAATGTAAGGGCGCAGACGGTCATACAACCACAGTCATCTCTCTCATGCTCATCGCCTGTACAACCGTGCTCTACATGTGTACCTGCACAGTTCTGTGATGAAAATGGAACTGGGTTACATTGTGTGAGGTTGCAGCTTCCTGGATCTCAAATTGTCTCCTCACACTGGCAAGTCCCCCAGGCAGGGAACAGACCTCCGACTCCTCCATGACCTAATGAAGCAGGAAATATCATTAGCTGCTTCCACTTCTACATGACCTGAAATCAAACTGATGCTTAATAGGGCCATTCTTTCTGGCATAAGTGCAGTGCAGGCCGCTGTCAAGCACGTTGCAGCTACTGCTATGTGCGGTTTGTTTTCCCTCTCTACAGACACACTCGCGTTGTATTTTGTTTATGTAATCATTTAAAATTCACAAAAGGAATTGTGAGAGCTCTTTCAAAGTAAAGCCTGGTTATATTAAATAATTTCTGCAGCCTTCCTCTGCATTCTGCCTTGTGCAGAGAGGCTCATGTTTCCCCTCTATTTATATACATGTATGTACTATATGAGCAAGACTGCCTGACCCCCCCTTTGCCAGCTGTAAAACTGCCATCACCTCCACTAATACTGCATGACAACACCAACAATAAATGGTGACAATACCATCTCAGAGCAACTCTGCTACTGTGCAACCCTCGATCTCTGCAGCAGCTAAATACTGCAGTAACACTTATATAAAGGTACTTGTAATATGTGTTAGTTAATCGATAATAAGGCCCTTCTAAGTCCTTTTAATGCTTATTAACATAAATGAGCCATATAAGCGTTTAAGGTGCAATATGTAAGGTTTTCACTTTAAAACATGCACAAATTTAAACATCATTATGTAACTTTTTTACTTTAAAGTAAATCAATCTTTTATTATGCGCCTATTAATCGTTTTTTTAATCGCCCAACTATACACAATACAACAGGAAAGCAAGCAAACCAAAAGAATTGACCATAGAAACTTGGTTCCTCATTGCATAAAGGCTCTTTTCAATGCAGGCAGCTCTGGCAGGTACATGTCGGATAGCTGAAACAATACATGTCCATGCGCAAGCTTAACTACCCCGCTGGGGATGTTGTGGTCGGCCCGCTTGGAGACAGCTGCCTGGTACATGGCCTCACAGTTGGTCAGTGGGATGACCTCTGAGTCCACAGAGTGAATCCGGTTCCTCTGGTTAAAATCTCTTTCAGGAAGTCCTGTCCTGGTTCAAACCTGCGCTGCCAGCAGCTACGGCACAAATAATAAGCCAATAAATATAACCGTTAAATTCTTCTTAGTGTGCGTGTAATATTATGTGTCATTAACTATTAAAAGTTCACAATACCTCTGGGCGCAAACACATGCAATTAAAGCACTGCTTAGGGTGATGGATCCCTTTATGTTTCTGGCCGTTTTGTTTTAAAAGAGCATAGAGAGGGGACTTTTATGAGCCTGATTTAATATGTTTCAGTATATTGCAGATAAAATGGCTCACATGGCAATAATTCTATTTTTGTGTATTAATCAAAAATTTTAAAGTAAACGCACACAAAACCACCAGTCTGCTACTAGAACAGCTACTTTTTTAAATCAAATTGATGGTCTTTTTCCGTTTGTAAATATGTTGATGAAGACAACAACATCTGAGCCATGGTGATGTGTAATAATGCTTTAATAGTATTACTATCTGGGCTAAACAATGTCTTGTGAGTGTTTTAAAATAATCTACAGGGACATTATATAAACCTGTCCCCTTACATTAATAATAACAAGATGTAGGGGATTTATTATTACAGTATGTACAACCTCCCAACTGTCCAGATTGATAGTTGCTTCATCATGATTTGACTTGGTTTGCCTCCTAAGTGGGAACATTTCCAGCCAAACCCAACTGAACAAAATAATACTTCTCTGTTTCAATGATCTCTTTGGATTAAAGGTTAGATGGCGCCTTTAAATTGCCAACTAGGTCAGAATGTATTTTTACGCAGGTCATAACTTACATAAAAAACTTCAAGTCAACGTAGCAATCGTGGGTTTAGGTCATCTTCCAGGCAGGGCCAGATTAAATGGATAGATTACCCTGGGCCCCCCCAATTCTAATCAGAAGAGAAAGAGCTTCACTGACTGAACTGATGTTTTTTTATGCCTAAACAAACTAAATAAACAAACTCCGTTTGTTTTTATGACTGAATAAACAAACCAATCTTAAAGGACAACACAGTTTCATACTGTTTTTATATGTGGCAGACCCTGCCACCTTTCTTGCTTCAAACAGTGTTCTGGGGACCCTATTTTCCTCTGAGTGCAGCTCAGCTAAATGAAAGATCCCTCCTGACTTTCAATGAGGAGAGATGCTAACGTTGAGCATGTTTTGATGTTTTAGATTTTTAAAAATGTGTAAATTTATGTTAAACATTATTTAATGTTGAGAAGGGTGATGGTCTTTTCCTCTTATCTGGGCCCCATAGTGGCAAGGAGGCCCTCGGCATGTGTCTAGAATGACTGTGCCTATATCCAGCCCAGCATCCAGGAAATTGTTTTAATTATCATTAAGATGATTCCTTTTCATATTAGGCATAATTATAATATTAGAGTTTATGAGTTTACCCAGCCAGTTGCTGACACAACATTTTTGTCTGGATAATTCACACCTTGGTTCTTGTGGATATAAAATGTGCTGATGCAAATGAGATGAATGAAATATGACTACAGACTGTTTCCAATGTTGAAAAAAGTATAGCATCCGACTATCCATTACTCTGAAGGCAAACAGCATATTGAAAATCTTAATCTCAGCTCCGCTCGGTGGTGAATTAGCACTACTTGGAGCCATGTGTGTACCCAACTCATTGTAATATCTAGAATAATGTAAGCAAAAGCTGCCAGACTGGCGACGTGAGATGATATTTCATACCTGTTATAATATTTCTGGCAGCAAAGCACAGATTTAATCACTGCATATCGTTTTTCAAAGTATTGAAAACTCAATAAAATACAGAGTCAATGAAACAGGAAATCAGAGCAAAACACAGCAGTTTCTTTTTAATCAATTCTTTGAGTTAAAAGTAATAAGCTGTTGAAAAACAGACTGAATTGACGTTTTATTTTTTAGTGCTTTGCACTGATGTTAGCTGCTTTCCACTGGCCATTTCTGATTTGTGGCTTACCAGTCTGGGATGATCTATTTTAGCCCTGGAGGAATGGTGGGTATGTTTGTGTAAACCAATCAGTCCATTAAAGCAGAAAAGGGACATAGATTACACAACTCTTAAAATTCAACATAGCATCACAGCAGTTCCTGAAACTGTCACTAAATATAATCTATAGGATTCATGTACATGGACACATTTTTTTGGCTTTTGTGACCCTTAGCATCTCTTAACAGCAGTGCCAGCCATCAACCTAAAAAAGTAGGTATTTGATGAGTTAACAACTAAACAATCAACTATCTTACAGATTGGACCTTTAATGAACAGTGCTGGAGTCACATGGGGTAAATTAAATCTCTAGGATTCACTTAAGTTTAAGTGAAAAAAATGGACACTCACTACCACTCTATAGTTCAAATCTTGATTTGAGCAGTGAAACTTTATATTGCAGCATAACCCAGTTAAGGGCTCAGGGCACTGACTCATAGACTGTGAATTATTGAGGTAGGAACTAAAATTTGTAGCCAAAAAAAATCTGTCAACAGTCTGAGGCTATCTGATGACACGTTAGGTTGGGCTGAGAGCTCGAATGACAAGAAAGTGAAGTAATCTCGGCGCCATGTACTTGCAAAAATAAATCAAGCCTATTTTAAACTGAACCACGAAGGCTCGTGTTTCTCAGTGAAATATAGAGGAAAGCTGGAGGGTCAAGACTTTCCTTTCCATATGGCCTTTAAGATAGCCAGCATTGAAAACTTTATGTTTGTACCTTTATTTGTAGTATTGCTCATTTCAAGGCTTGCCTGGTGACAAGGAAGTAGAGCGACATAACACCTAGAGGTGCTAGCCTTGGTGCAAACAGCTCAGCAGCTCCATATATTTGGAATTAGTAACAGAATAAATATAATCTCTCCTCAAGCTAAAAATCCAGAGTTAATTTAGTACTTTAGTCACAGTTTATTTTCCCGCGGGTTGGACGTAAGAATTTGCCTCTGTTCCCATATTTTGAGTAGAAGTGCAATAAGCACGAGGGCAATGGTGATGAATCAAGACTTCAGAGCCAGCTTTCACGTGTGTCTCAGGCAAATATCAAAAACTGATTTCATAATGTATTACCTTTTCTGCATGTAAAATTATTAGCATAAAAATATAACTTTAAAACGCCAAAATCATTCACTTATGTCTACAAAATTCCACTCAACACAAGACAAGACAAAGTGCTTGTCACCTACCAGATAAGAAAGGTGATGAATTATAAAAAATATGAGCTCAGCAGGTAGAAATCCCACACCAAGGCCAGTGCACCCCCGTCCTGCAGGGTCTCTCCAAGCCAAAAGCAAAATCCCAGTCAGCGTTGGAGACCAGCTCCGGTACTATGTGTTCACCTCTGTCCAACGAGCAGACGGTGACAGCTGATTTTATTTTAGACCCTCCGCCCACTTCCCAAAAGATGGGCCTGGGGTGTTTTTTTAGAGCCTTAGAGGCCTCCATGCCTCCAGTGTCAAGTCCCCAGAAAATCCACATGGAAGTACTTCCTGTGACTCCTCTGCAGACGCTTGTGTACTAATAAATCAGGTCAGCCAGGTTTCATCATCAGAGTGCACTGCATACTCCAGCAGCTGTTACCGCCTGTCATGATATGCCAAACTATGCACGCACGAATCCACAACAAATATTCTGAGAATTTCTCATAATTCACAGCTTCTGATAATCCCCCAGCAGTAGATAGTGGATGTCGGACAGGTGCGAATTCAGGCGATGGTAAAAAGTGGTGAAATGTGTTGGCCGTGAGCTGAGCTTGCAGTTGGTCAGAAATGGGGTCAGTGATGTCATGCTATTTGTTGAAACGAGGAGGGTTAAAGGGGCTGTAAATACGACAGGAGACAACTCTGAGGTGTGGAGGAGGGAGCCAGCTCATCTCGTTTGGCCCAGCTGGAGACTGTGGCGCCAGCCTGACCCTGGTATCTCATAGAAGCAGGGCCGGTGTTTGGAGAGCAGACACGTCTGCCAGGCATCTGCACGACCCCGTTCGTCCACAGCATGTGTAACTCATACCTGCATTTCCATACACCACCTGTTTTAAAGAGACACTCTGGGATTCCTGCTCCCGCCAAACCACACCAGACTGAAATGCTAAAGAGCCCATGCACCTGTTTTCCTGATAATTTTTCAAATGTGAGTTAATGTGATTCTGGCATTACTCTGGAGAGCGTGATGCTCGCTGTAATGAAAGTCACATCATTTTCCTGCCAAATCTTAACGAGGAAGAAAAAATATCTGAATATTTGTGTCAGTGTTTGAGGTCTCATGTTCTTTTCATGATGACCCTGCTTTATTCAGCTCGGAGCCAGTCCGCTGTGATCCATAGCAGAGTTAAGCCGAGCAGTGAGGGTGAAAGGAAAGGAAAGATATTTAATTCTCTCCCCCTCTCTTTCTCTCTCACAGACACAGAAAGCACAGGAGATAAGAAGTGATTTCCATGTGATATTTTAAATATTTGCAGACACTTGCACAAGAAGAAAAGTCCAGTCTGAGGAATATTGAGCTAAATGTTTTAGTGGCAGCATCTTTCGTCACCTCTTCGACTGTAGATATGTTCAATTCTATTTGGAGTTCCTTCAGAATTAAAAAGGAAAATCAGTATTTTCAGTTTTGAGCACTGCAGTAAGTTCTTCTGTTGGAAAAACATTGTAATTATGTGGAGTTTAGAAAGCAGAGAAAGTGTTGCAGAGAAAATTGGATGGATGGACCTTTATCGTTGTGAAAGCGTGTTTGAACCCAAACCACAAATTCCTAAACCTAACCAAACAACGACAGTAACTTGAAAGAAGCTGAAAATAATGAGTGAACTTGTTGATATACACAGTCACTTCGCTCCATAGTACAGTATATTTGGACAGTTACACATTTTGTATTAATCTTGCCAGTTTATTCCAGCACACTTGATTTGAAATAGATCAATTTCAGCTTAATGTGCTGACTTGCAGTTGTGTTTGAGGAATGGTAGTGTCAGAATCGTCTACCTGCCGGGGAGATGTAGCTGTTTTTTCAGTCTGCATGCTTTTGAAAAGTGCAGCAGGAAAATGACAAAGCTACAAACGCTGTTCACCCAAATAACTCAAATGAAAGTGTAGCTGGTTTTTAATCTTCTCTTCTAGTACAATGTGCTGGGGACAGAGCCGCTGTCCAAGTACTTGACCACTGCATGACCAGGACTGAAAATGACATTCAATATTGGTCAATACTGGCTATAAAGTTGAATTTCAACTAAGCAGTTCAGTTCAGTTCAGTTTGTTACACATTAGCATGATTATTTCTGCGGTTTCATTACCATCAAAAGTTGTGAATGGCACCTAAAAGGACAGTTTCATACTGTCCTTCATCCCTCTGTAAAGGCACCTAGCACTGAACACTGATCGGTCAGTCAGAAAAACTGAGGTGGTCTCGTCATCTGTGCATTAATGAAGGATTTACCAAACTCCCAAATGTTTGCTCTCAAGAGTTAAGACCAGTTTCCCCTTTTGTTTCCCAAATACCGGGACAGTGAAATGGATTACCCCCAACGATCGTGTTAACAACCACACCTACATTTAAGAGTCCTGACCATGGTGGAAACACAAAACAGATCTTGCGTTCACCAGGAATTACGAACAGGTTCAGGGGTTACTATACCGAAAGTACTTTGTTGGAAACGCAGCTTTAGGATATTGAATGTCTGTTAGATGGAAAAGTGGAATGGATATCTGATTCATAACATCAAAACAAAGCTTGGGGATGTTTCTCAGGAATGTGACAAAAGAATTACAATGAATAACAAAAAAAAGAATAATTGACAGTGAATAATTTACAACGAATAATAACAAAAAGAATCCCTTTCAATAAAAACAGACAGGCTGGCTGAGTAAAACGCTCTTTGCTTTCTCAACAACTTTCTCCAACATGCCCTTAGGCAAGGCACCAAACCCCACGGCTGCTCCCTCCCAAGAAATGGCTCGTTGCCAGCCAACACGAGTGTTTGCTGGAGAGTCTTACAGTGTGAATTTGTAAACCTCACTCCTCTCGCAGCTACTCTCACCCAGACTGTTGCTGTAAATATCTGTGAGCTCTTTGTCACAGTGCCTGATTAAATAAGAGTGAAGCCCAGAGAGGACGCCTCTGAGCTATTTACATCGCAACGTTTAATTAGATTTCTGTAGAAAGTGAGGAAATGTCACATTCACAAAGGCTGCCAAACATACTCATCAGGAAAAAACAGAAGCTTAAAATGACACGATGTCACACGCTCGTGATAACTCTTTATGTATCTCGTAACAGCATAACTTAATAGTGCAATATGTAAGAATTTCATTTCAAAATATTTAAAAATCAACTTAAATTATCAACAGAATGTGAAGCAATAACAGTTTTGACCTCATGTCAAAGAAGTCTATGTATTGTGTTGAAGAGACATCTACTACAGTTAGCATGCTAACCAGCTAGCCCCAGGCCTGAAAACTTCTTTCTCCCAACCGTCTAAAGCTCCTGTACTAGCGGTAAACACCATAACCCCTCTGGTAGTCCTGCTAGCTGCATGGCCAACTGAGCTAACAAGCTAACATTCGCTGCAGTAATGGATGTAAAAACAGAATACAGTTAGCAGCAGTTAGCAGTTATTTTGGTGATATGCTGCCCCTATTTGTTGGGGGTATGAGTTCACGGTGGCCAATTATTACATATTGCACCTTTAAGGACAAATATGTCAAATATAATATGATGGCTGCTAAATTACCTGCCCTTTCCTGTGTGATAATTATGGTTGCATTTTTTCTCTTTGTTTAATGAATGTAAACAAATAATAATTGTTTTAATGCTAATAGTCACAACATTAAATTGCAATGCAAATGTTCTTAGAAATGCTAATTACCAATACGCTAACAACAACAATTCTATTAAAGCTGCAATAACAGTGAATTATGACCGTCACTGGACATCTCTTCCTGTTTTCCCACCTCTCTGCTGAAATATAAAGGGATTTTATTCACATTTCATCTGAACTGTGTGGTTTCACCCAAAGCTTGAGATGCTTGAATGACCAGTATTCCACCATTCCTGTGAATTCTCTTGAAATATTGCCAACAGTGTTTTCATTTCGATCCTCTCCCCAGTCGGGGCTTGGTGTAGCTCACATAAGTGAGCACTGCATGCGGACCACAGGCAGATAGCACCATGGGGTGCATGACAATGAGCCACAACTCTGCCAGATGCCATTAGAAGCAAGTCGATGAATCACAAGGATTCTTCACACACTCGCAAAGAAATTGTTTTTATTTGGGGCAGATTCTTGTTCTTTGTTGTCCTTTAACTGGATCCACATTTAGAGTGATAACTACCCGATAAACCACAAAATGAGGAATTATTAACTGCCTTCACTGCTGCTATGAGGCTCAAAGTACACAAGCACTCCTCTTTTCATGCGATTTCTCTCACGCTGACGTCTCGAAATCAATTTCTTATTGCTCTGGCTTTTGATCATCTCAAGTGGAGGAGTGCAATGTGTTATGTATGAAGCGAGATGACGAGCGCAGATCTACCGTAAAGCCCAACATGCCTAACAGATGATGTCAGGTGTGAGTGGCCAGTGATATGCTGTATTTTAAGAAGAGGTATGAGGCAGCTCCAAAGTGTCTGTACACTGTGGCGTCACATAGAGACGCAGCTTCTTTAAGCTCCACATAGTCGCTGCTCTGTGTGTGGTGCTCGCCGCTACACACAGAAAGTGTCACTTTGTGCTTCTGACTACAGGCCACCTGGTAGAACTGAAGGGAGCTACACACAGCCTATCAAAGACATGTCTACTAGCCTACAAAAATGAAGGTTTTAAGTTTATGAACTGAAGAAGGGAACATAGTCTGTGTTTTCAATCACTAAATTCCAGTGTTGAACAAACTGAATGAAAGAGTGCTGTTTTAAAGTACAGCGAGGGGAGATAATGTAATGGATGGTGACGCTGATTGGAACTAACTCTATTACTGCAGAGAGAGAAAGCCAAATATGAGAGGAAACTATTTGTTCATTATCAGGAAGGCCATTATCTTTGAAGCTGGTCTCCTGTGGTCCACAAAAAACACTGCAAGACCTAATTAATACCAGGCACAGAGTGCACCCACAAACTTCACAGTGCACCCACAAACGTCACAGTGCACCCACAAACTTCACAGCCTGATGGTGACAGTTCCTTTCATTTTCCACTTGACAGAATGAAACTCATAAAAGAACAAATAAAAAACTGGCATGAAATGATATTCAACTTTCTAAAACCAGTAAATATCCTGCTTTGCCATATTTCGCACCATTTTTCCTGTCTTGAACTAAAGCGTCTTCAAGGCAGGCATGCTATGCCATTATTCCACCTCGCTGTCTAATAGGCAGCTAGCAGCAGTTAGCTGCCTATTAAATGGTTCGGCGTGATACCAGGTTGAAAAGTCAGGTGATCACCAAAGCCATGAGGATTTCTGTTTTGGGATTAATTAATGGTTATAGAGTATTTTGTGACAATCCATCCAATATGTTGAGTTATTTCACAGGATAAGTGAAAACTTTGACCTGCAGGTACAATACATTTAATTGTACACATTCAAAAATGTGTACCTCTTTTAGGTGCTAGAGGCAAAGTCAGAGGATCTTTATATTCAGTAAGATTCATCCTCCGGGCACCATGAATGTCTGTACAAGATCTTATGGCAACCCATCCAATAGTTGTTGAGATATATCAGCCCAAAGTGGTGGATCAACATCAAATCAATAAATGTGAAGTCATGCATGCAGGCAAAATTAAACCAAAAAGTTCATCAATATGCAGTCCACAACAGTTGTACTGTTGCCTTACTACCTCTACTATTATTGCCACTGTTATGTGGTGTGAGACTGTTTTCCAAGAAACACACAAAATGGAAAAGCTCAGCTTAAAGCTCTCATTTAGTGATATTAACAATGTAGACTTTAATTAATGAGCAGCAGTGAATAAGATGTCCAAAAGCATCAACGAGTGAGAGTTTCAAAACCCTTTTTCTATCAAAAACAACAACATATTTTCAGAGCACAAAGTGCTCTCAAAGCTGAGGCACTCATCTGTGAGATTTGAGATTTTCATACCTGCAGGTTTGTCTGCAACAACCACAGAGAGTCGCATACATTACATAAAGGATGTGATGTGTTTTAACTCCTACATTTTCATATTAAAGCTTTTTCCAAAACATCCCTGGCTGAGCATCCTTTCTGCCATTCACCCACTAATGATATAATAGATAATATATGCACACTTCTTTAGCTTTATATATGTAAATGCTCTCAGGGGGCAGAAAAAGGCACAGTGAGGATATACCACTTAGCTGCTAATCGGCACCACAGGGCCCATAAATAAGCCCCCAAAGGTGCTTCTCCTGCTGCTCCTTTGGAAAATTACGTAGAACTAGTCTGAAATTGAGGCGGTGCCACCCTTTTGCTTGGAACCTGCAGCGGGGAACCTTCTCACACAAAGCTCAGCCCTCACATCAAAACACTTAACGGGCTGAAATCAAATTCTTAAAAGAGAGAAAATGCTAAACAGGCATCAGAGAGACAAGAAACTAAAGTGAAGGCAGCGATCCTCAGGAGGCTTCTTCCAGCGGATCAAAATATGTCTTTCCTAACTGTCTTCAAAATATCCATGCTCACTTTCAAATTGACACTGTGATCTCATATTTCCCCCACCTCCACTCACACAAAATAATGCAGGTGTTGTTGCTTGGGGCGTGAATATAGAAAATCTTTGCAAACGTTCATACTAATGTGCTTATTTTTGACATTTTAGTGCTGCGCTGCACAGATAAGGTAGACCTGAAGTAGATTACAGCATTTAGAAGGCAGTTAAAGCTTCCCAGACTCTATGTTTGTCTCTGATATATTTAGTGTGGTGTTGGGTCACTGGCTGCTGTAGAAAGGTGCTTTCCAACACTGAATATTAACAGCACACACACACGCACGCACACACGCACACACACACACACACACACACACACACACACACACACACACACACACACTGAATGTGACACATGACAAAAACTGAAAGCAGGTATATTATTAAATCCACTATAAGTGCTGTATCTCCACAACCTAATCACAGTATTTCAATCATGTCATGTTAACCTTATAGCGTGCCACAGGAATGAGTCATAAAACCCAGAAATAGGTTAGCATTTTTGCACGTTCTTGTCTCTAAGTCCATGGTTTTTCCCCCTGTCCTCTTGTTATTTACGCCAATGTTTGAGTGGGTTTTTGGTTAGATCCCTAAAATAAACTTGTGTTTACCACAGAACTTATTTTCTGCAAAATCCCATGGTCTTTTTGTTGAGGGAACCAGACAGATGCTTACTTCTAGGGTTGGGCTGATTTGATGATATGAGGCATAATAATAATAAAAATAATACCAGTAATTTCACTACTAGCTTTTGCACGTGACTCAGACAGTGGAACATAATCAGAGACGATGAATGACAGCAGCACTACAGTCCATCATGTCAACTGTGACACATCGCGTTTAAAGAATAATTCAACTTAACTTAACTTATTTTAAACCTACGGAACCTTATTTAAGGGTTAGCCTACAAAAATACAAATAAATATCCCTATAGCACTCAGCTGTAATATCAGTAATGTGTTGCAGTGACTGTCAGCCTTCAGAGGTGTTAGGTCCTTTTTTATAAATTTTGGAGAGAGTCATGGTTTTACAAAAAGGACCCAAATACAAATAACCAAGGCAGGTAGGTAGAAAAACAAGAAGTGAGCCTTAATGATCAGCAGCTGTAGTTCAAAAAATCAAAGGAAGGCAACAAAACTGACAAAAAAAACATCCTGGGGTAAATCCAAATAACTAAAGAGAAATACAAAACTAAATGCACAAGGACTAATTAACTAATGAAACACAGGTGAGCAGGAAAAAGGGCGGGAAAGAGACAAAGACTGGAAGTGGCAAGTTAAATATAACACATGATCAGAGAATCTTCAAAATAAAATAGTAAAACAACTGAACTAAAACCTCGAAGCATGACAACATTAATATCAAAATTTTCATTCAAACTTTTAAATTATATTTCAAATAAAACCATCTCACTGGATGTTGTCACACTGCAGACGTGAACACATTGTATTATCGAAATAGAACATAAGTCTCTCTGAGTGTACAGTTTTGTCCCTACAGACTTGCAGTTGTTATTGCTCACTGTACATTACAGAGTCACACTGAGCTGTGAGTGTTTGCGTCTCATAAGCGCCTTGAAGACAGAAGGATTTCGGTGAAAGCTCCAATCTCTCACTCCCAGCTGTCCAAAGCTGGCCCTTTCAGAAAAGCCTCATTGGAGAATGCTGATGAGCAGGATGGAGGCAGCTCATGTGTATCTGATTTATACTGCCGATCTCTCCCCTCCTTCATGTAGTCATCATTTCATGCATAACTGGCTCTTTAAGTATTCTTTGTGCATTTGGCTTTCTGTTTTCCTTCTGGTGCCTTTGCCATTGCTTCAACTGCATGAAATTTCTTTTAAAAAGTCAAATATTACTCTGGCTAATGATTATAACAATGTTCTAACACATCAAATATGGAAAGTTACTGAGCAGAAAAATATCCATCAACACTGCACTTAAATTTGTCTGTGTTCTGAAGACTATAATCCAAATTGCCAATTAAGGAGGGATGTAGAAAATGCATCACTGCGCTTTACCTCAGGTGGCTGCTAAGGAAAAAACACACACATTTAACTAACACATCAAACTGCAAAAGGCAGATTTCACTCTAAATGCTGCTGCGTTAGTCAATCTGTCCAAACATGTCTCACACAATGAGGAATTCATTAACAAACGCTTTGGAAAGACTCAAGCGTCTGTAAAATAAACAGAAATTTTATTAGGCTGAGGTTTTTGATGCACAGAGGCAAATGTCCTCTGGAGCAAATAATCAATTCTGCCTACCTGCACATACACACATACAGGTACTTTTGTTTCCTCAAGCCCCCAGTCAGCTGTCAGAGCTCCCACTACGGAGAACAAAAAGCAAGCAGCACTTTGTTTCAGATGCTCAGTGGGGAGGGAGCTGCTTCTGCTCACAGCACACTGTTTGTGTATGTGCGAGTGTGTGTATCCTTGTGTTCGTGCATCCATAGGTGTTTGTATGTGATGGTAATTGGATGTATGCTAATAAAGCTGTGTGGTTGATCTTTCCTCATGACTGGAGTGAAGAGCAGGCAGCACAGGGAAAGCTTCGAGTTGGTTGACTACACTGCGACAAAAACAAACAAACACACACACACACACACACACATACACACACACATAAATGCAACACTGCACTCTCTGTGGTTCTGCAACTCTTCAAGATATACTTCAGGGACTCTCAGACTGGCGCAGCAGGTCCAGTGCTGGGCTTTTTGGGCGACTGCCAATCAATACGACATAAGCTTTGGAGAGAAATATCCATTAACTGAGAAGCCCGCCACTGAATACAGTTACAAACAATCACTCAGTCGTACGGCAGAGGCAAAGTCCTACGATAACATCCAGAAGTCATCAGTGTCACACAAAGATTTTTTCAGGTCTGAAGTCACGAGATCAAAAAGTCAGAATGTGAGCACATTGCCAGCATGTAAATAAAGCAAATGATATCCTATGTTATGCACTCGTATTGCCTACTTATTCAGAGGCCTATCACAATAATTACATTATCGACTAAACCTACATATCTCATCGATATACTGTATGTACGTAACCTGGATCATTTTTGCTGACACCGATATTGCCTATTGCATTCTCATGTATTATTTTTTCAAGGATAACGGAAGGTTAGACGAAGCTGCAGGTCATCTAATAAATTGCCTGTTAGTAAGCTGCATTGTGGGTAATGTAGGCGCCAGGTTTTGAAATGCATTGCACTCCTATAACACCGCTGGATTCATTATGGAAGATTTAAAAACAAATCATCAAAATCGACACAGGAGAACCAGAGATATCGCGTTTTGTAATTCCACTCATTCTTCTTCCTTTTCAAAACTAGGTGCTTACATTACCCACAATGCAATTTAGCCACTGAGGGATATCACTGGAGGCAATTTATCAGATTACATACAGCTTGTAAACACACTTTACTTTACGTTAACTTTTAACAGCCCAAGAGTCCATTTTATTTATTGTTTGAGCGGTGTGGTTTTCTTTTAAGCTGCTACATCAAGCTTTTATTTTGGTTGATTCTGCCAGCCCCTGTGGACAAAAGCAGCTTAGTGTGTGCATTTATTTTGGAAGCAAAGTATTTTTCAAACACAGATGTTTGTGAAATGCATAGCCGTGAGGTAACTATTTATGGCTATGTAAGATTAATAACTGTAATAAGATGATGGTGAAACAAAGTCAACCTTTTTTTAGTGCCGTACAACCAGACTACAGAGCAGCGTCTCTTCTCAGGCTGTGACACCCCTCAATTCCTCTTCAGGGCTCCACCATAAAAAATATTTTTAAGTTTCTAGTCAGGATCCGACTTAGTGACAGGTGACCTGGAGACCTAACTCTAGCCTGCTGTCTCGCTGATGGTCTCGTTTGCTTATGTAGGTCATATAGAGGCATCAGTATTAAATTGAGAATGTTTCATAACCAGTTAAAAGCTCTTTGTAGTACTTTTGTTTTTTTATTTATTTTAATATTTGTTTTTTTATATTTCAATTCCAATGTCAGAATATTCTTGTCTGAAAGGGTATACTTGCATTATTATACTATCATATTATCATCATCTGATATTATTATCATAATATCAGTGGTATTAAAAATGAGAAAAATAGCGTTTATTGCCATTTCTTCCTGGGCAATATATCATCCAACGAAAGTGACTATCGCATCATTCATTCTCAGAAAACTGCTGTGATTATTTCACATTCACGTTCTGCCTAAAACACGGGCAGAATTCACAGTTCAGACGAAGGCAAAATATAATTTGACTCATTTAGACAGTCTTAGTATGAATAATAAACACTTATAATGAATTCAGTCATGACATTTTTCTTGCTCTGGTGTCAACCTTACTTCACATCTTTTCATTTCTCACAAATCAGCTCTTAATACCAGCGCCTTTCAATGGCAGCAAGATATTACTGAATAGGACGCGTCTTTGAAGTTATTAAAACCTTGATCATGTGTCAACCTCCAATAAACATGTTAGATTAAAAGAAGAGAGAGGAAAGCGCGCACACACATGCACACACAAACCCAATACATCAGCTCTGTGGTGAAAGGCTGGCCTTCCCTGCACTCCTCCCCCTCTTCCTCCCCACTGAACTTTAACATGTGACTGGAATGCATCGAGGCATTTTAAATATTTCAACATGTTTGCCGAATTGGGGAAATCAGATTGCAATGCAGTGACCTCCATCCATAAACCATAGAAAACCGTCAATAACCACTAGTCATGTTTACCACCTTCCCTTTTCCAAGGAAATACTTGCAATAGTGTTTTTTAAAAAATCAGTAACACAAAGTACAAATCTCAACCTTTCATTCAGGTACGGCAAACATTTACAACAACTTCTCGCCATCTGTGTGTTCATGATTGACACCAGAAAACACCCAAAAACAGAAGTGAAGTACAAACCAATCTTCACCTTAATTAGATCTGTGAGATCCAAAGGAGGATTATAAAGCAGTGACAATTAAGTTTCCTGATTTCTTTGTAGGATTTCTGATTAAAATGACAAAATACTAAAGTGACTCTAAAGAGGGATTTTTATTCCATATGCTGTTCTGCTCCACACATCCCTCCACAATTTGTTCAATTGAACTTTTAAGTCGCGAAAATAAATCTGCAGAAACAAATATTACAACTCCAATGAATCTGGGTCATTCCTGGAGAGGAGGAACATCATTAAACTGGAATGGCAGGTACGTGTTTCCCTATGATCATCATGTGCGAGTGGCTCCTAACTGCCTTCACCCACCACTGTCCATCAATTAGGGTGTCAGATTTCTGTAAAATAATCACACTTTTACCCTGATCACAGCTATACAGCTAGCTCACAGGACTTTGTTGAGGCTCTGTAAAAACAACCAGCTGAAGGAAAGAAAGAAAAAGATAACAGTGGCTAAAAGTTTCTGTCAAATCCTGCCTGAGAGACACAACAATCAAGGCATTTTAATGTCGACACAGAGAGGCGACGGGGCTGAAAAGTTGTCTCCTAATATCCTACCCCAGTAAAATCATCTCTAAATGTTCAGATGCCCTTCATGTAGGAGATAAGCTGCTGAGACAAAGAAACAATCAATGTGCAAAAAAACCCACGACATCAGCAACATTCATAGCAACAGGCCGTATATATTTAGCCCCTGCTCGTCCTATGACATAGTCATGCCTGACATCCAATCTCGGCACCAAAAGACATGACGGAAATTCAAAAAGAGCCTAAAAATAACTGTCTCAAGTGACAAAAGACTAAGACGGGTGAACCACACTGCTGTCAATAAAACATCCAGTGTTGTCAAATGCGTCGTAAAGTTAACATTTGACCATATCTCTGTGAGTCTGACTGAGGAGACAGCACATCCATATGTAAGTAATGTAACACTTGAGCAAGTTGCATGGCACTGGAGAAGAAAAGCGACTCAGCTGTGAAGGAAGTATTCAGATCCTTTACTTAAGTAAAAGTATTATACAACACTGTCAAAACGTCCTGTACTGAAGTATTACTTGAGTAAAAGTATGTAATCAGGAAAAAGTAGTATTTACAGTTTTAAAAGTAAAAGTACTCAACAGCTTAATAATGGCCCCTTTGTCTGTTAAACTATTACATATTATCTCATTATATTATTATGACTAATGCGTTAATAAAAAAGCAGGATACAACTGCAGCTAATGAGTATTTTCATTATGGACTGGATGGATGGATCATTATTCTCCATTAATCTACTGATTTTCTGGTTTGTTAAAATCTGAAAACAGCCAGAAATACTGAAGCAATGCCTGTTTTGTCCCACTAATGGTACAAAATTCTAAATGATTAAACATTAATTTAAATGGATACAATAATTTAAAATGAAAAGCAGACAACCCTGACATTTGTGAAGCTGAAAACATGAAATCATTCAGATTACAGTAGCTTCTAGTAGCAAGAAAATTGACTTCAACGATGATCAAAATACACTTGTGTTTATAAATTACCAAGTAAAGAAGAGTAGTTAAATTTTTTTAGCTCGTACAACTTAAACTAAACAACTTACTTGTTAATTCTGAGGTAAACAGTTTCCTTTTTAAAGAAAAGTCAGCTTTTAAAATTTACAGTGTAGTTTCCAATTCATTTTCTGCCACTTAACTAATTTCTGTGCGGAGTTTACATGTTCTGCCTCTGTCTGCGTGGGTTTTCTCTGGGTACTCCGGCTTCCCCCAACAATCCAAAGACAGGCAAAAGTTAGGTTATTCGGTTACTCTAAATTGTCCGTAGGTGTGAATGAGAGCCTGAATGGTTGTTTGTCCCTATATGTCAGCCCTGTAATGAACTGGCGACTAATCCAGGGTGTACCCCGCCGCTCGCCCAATGTCAGCTGGGATTGACTCCAGCCCCCCCGCGACCCTGAAAACAATAAGCGGTTACAGACAATGGATTAACTAATTGATTAATCAACTAATCATTTCAGCTGCATTTGTATTAACGGTTGATTAGGTCTAAGAAATTGAGTAAATGTACTTAGTTACAGTCCAATACAGCTATGTCTTTTTAAACTTACTTGACAAAAACACTTACCATTCAATCTACAACACCTCTCTCTCTGTTTGTTTATGGTCTTGATATCAGCTATTATTATATTATATCATAAAATAATATTTGGCTTAATACAAAATAAAAGAACATAAAATAATATAAATTTAACTTTCCATGACATTAGCCCTTATCATTAAATCTACACTCCTCTCTCCTGACGTTATCTGGATCAGAGGTGACAACGCTGGCTTTCTTTGTCAGTGCTGAGCTCCATTCATCTTCCCTGAGTCCTCTCCTTCTTGCACTCTGTCAACCTTTTCACACTCATCACTCAAAAATCTATTTACACGCCATTGTTCCATTTCATTCTGGTCATATCTCTGCCACACGCTGCTGCGAGGCCAAGCAGCCTGACCCCTTGTTTGGGTAGTGTACATATTCAGCTGCACCTCAGCATCAGGGTGAGGCCTACTTTGTTAGTCATGCTCTGACTTAGTATGCTGAACCACACTTTTGCTAAAGAACCACTCCAGCACCATATGTCATATGTCTGCGAGAAGTGGTTTTATGTTGGGCAGTAA
This sequence comes from Pagrus major, assembly GCF_040436345.1. NCBI lineage: Eukaryota > Metazoa > Chordata > Actinopteri > Spariformes > Sparidae > Pagrus > Pagrus major. Next base: position 18,683,044 of record NC_133223.1, read on the forward strand.
AATGTCCACAGAGGGCAGTGATGCTGTTATCTGAATAAAATGTTTGTGATGACATTTCCACAAGTGCTCCTGAAGGCTTTCTGCTGCCTTTTTTAACAGTAGTTGTGTTATAAAAATGTCACTGTTAGGTTCAGACAATAGGCCAGCTTTCTCACTTTGAATTAATGATGTATTATACATGCAGAGGAGAGTCTTTCTCTTCAGTTTCACACATCTGCTACAACCTGATGATCCATTAGAAACCTGCACGAGATGCTTCAGCTGATACCTGTAATTATCCAAGATCTGACAATAAATTCAAAGATTACTTAAAAGTGATCTTTGAATTTATTGCAAGATTCATTTAAATTTGTGTACCAAAACTTATTATTGAACGTAAGGTAGTTTAAACCGGCCACTTTGAGCAACTACATCAATTAAATGCTTCCTACACGTCGACACATCAGTACCAACAATCTAATAGTGTCAACAGTCACAGAGGATCTTTTACTGCAGAGTGAGCATGTTCACTGCTGATACTCAAACTACATTTAGCCGGTAATACTTACGTACTTTAAGTAGGATTTTGATTGCAGGACTTTTACTCATAATAGAGTATTTTGAAACTGTGACATTGGGACTTTTACTTAAGTGATCTGAGTACTCTTGATGTTTGTGCTATAGTGTTTTGACATTGTCCGGTGGTCGTGCTCAAAACATGTTGCCGTAGAAAAACATCACATAGGCCTATCACATGTGAAACACCAGAGAAATGTTCAAAAAGAACCAAATCCAAACTCCAACCAGCTCAAAGCACTAAACTGAAGAGCACAGTATCAAATTATGTCAGCAGTATTCTGAGACTGTGCACACCTCATTAAACTGTGGTAAACTTGAGGCTCATAGGTGTAAGGTTAAATTTAATATGTGCATTACAACTGATAAACAGCACTTTGGCTCAAATTAATTAATAGGGCGGCAATGAGACACTCTGTGTTATACAAGTGAGCAACCGAGACGGAATAGCTTAAAGGTAGACTTGTTGTACCCAGTAGTACGACAAACTTAAAAACAACCATGAGACAGATTTTTCTCCTGATCAGACTGCCTGTATTTGGATGATTTATGTTAACTGAATTTGTTTGCTAAACACAAGTGCCCATTATGCAAAATGTATCATGCACAATTAATCTTTGCTGCAGTGAGAGTGTCTTGCAGTAGAAGCACATTAAATCAAAATTCGCATCGTTTTAAACTAAAGTAAAAAGCAAATCACCACTGAAATGGTTTCAGCTCATAAGAGATTTATAAAAAGAGTCGGATGATTTGACTGTTTTACAAGCACAACATGTTTATTTGTTTACATGTCAGCCATTTTTATCAACAATAATTTGGAGAGTATAATTTGAGGCCGCTTTTATATTTCAGTAATTAAAGTGTAATGTATTCTGTTTCGCCTGGAGAAACACACCACCTTCAGAGGAGAATGTCAGAGCCAAGAAAATACCCTCGCCTCTCCACCTCTTCCATCTTGTGGTAAAGTACAGTCACTACAAGGCTGATTTGGTGAACATGATGGTAGGAAATGAAATACAAGGGATTCATTCATTCATAGAGACGACTACTGCAACAGAGAACAACAGAGAGACAGGAAGTATCTTTTCTTGTCGCTGTGATGAGCCACACTTTGGTTAATGTTGATCACACACACATTAAGCTGCAGGTTTGAGGCTAACAGGAAAAATGTGCTCTCTTGCAGGGCTCAAAAGTCTGCACATACATCAACTTTAATATCTCACGCCCATTGCCCCTACAAGAGAGTCTGTATGGAAATGAGCCATATGCATAAAGCCTGCCAGCTTGCTGAAACAATAATTCACTGCTTCAAGGCCCCACACAGTGTAACAGTACTTCTGCTTTCATTATTTATGTAAAAGAAATACTGGCTGCGTGCTGTGGGATTCACTGAGAGATCTGACAAATGTCAATCCAGGCGGGTAATGTGCTACATAGTCTGTTTGACACACGCGCACTTGTTTCTTTCAAACTAAATGAGGATTTACTATTGTGCGCACACTCATTTGTAACAGTCGTCATGGATACCCTGTCATTCAAATTCATCAGCGGTTCCCAGCGCTGGAATATGACATGATTGGCTCCCACACCCTGCTAATCATGCGTTTCTGTGTTCTGCCAGATTGTCTCCCTCTATTAAGATCATTCATGTTGGACTGATTGTGCTCATTGTCCTTCTCACAGTGTAAAATTAGTGAGAACAATAGCATCCAATCACAAGTTAAACTTCTCATATTTTACAAAATCATGCTACCGGCAGCACATTCATCAAACTCTTGACGCTTTGGCAGAGAGTGGATTATGCATCAGTGCTGACTTAACAGACTCAAACAAGCCCTACATTAATCATCAAACTCTGGTGAATGAAGAAATATCACAAAGTTACAACTGGCAACTTTAGTAGATATTATCTTTCATCATTCAAATTAACCATTTGCTACACTTTTTGCTTCACGATAGATTTAGACAAAATCAAAACAGTTGAGACAACATTCATTGATTTTTTTTGGCCACTTGGGGGCAGTAAAAAACCTGTACAAAAAACATGACACTGACATATTATCACCCTATAAAGTTAATATGGCGAACTGATGCTATAGTAACATCTATGCTCACATATTGAGGAGCCGCCATTGTTGTTTTCAAACGAACAACCCCTGGCTGTGAGCATTTCCTTGAAAGGAGGCTGATTGGCTCGACCACTGTGTGTTCAGCCACAAGGACATAGCTTGAAGCCGAGCACGATGGATTTGTGTGATCATGTGATCTCGTCACTACAAGCATCCTCTTTCACATTACACTTCATCCTCTGATCAACTGTTTATATGAAAATATCGATCAGTGCAGCTTTAAAAGGAGGAGTCCACCATTATTTCACAGCGCGTGCTTGTGTTGCTCGTTTGGAGGACATTTACAGGCAAACTGCACATAATATAGTTTAACAACTGATTAAGCAAGCAGTTTGATGTTCCTACTAATGGTTGAGAGTGAGTCCCTCGATATACCTGTTTATTTATACTCTCCCATTAATGTGAAGTGGCCACAGCTGTGAGTGCAACTTCATACAGAGACAGAGAGGAGACTCTCTTAGGTGAAGTGCGAGGGAGGATCGATCCGTTTGAAAAAATACATGGGAGGAAATCGCTCAGGTGGAAATGAGAATGTGTCTTTTCAGCTGACATGTTGCTCTGTGTTGCCTCTTAGCTGATTCCTTTAAGCTGACGACTGCGTATTGTTGCTTTTTTTGCTACACATCTGTCACTAACATACCATTTGGAGCATATTCTGTGAGAGCCACAGGTGGATTTCTCTGACTTTGTCACAGTGTAGGACTGCATACTGTAACATAGCATCAGGCCTTTCAAAGCCAATATACCTCCCTTCTAATGGATGGTGTTGACGCTGCCTTAGCAACAAACCCACCAACACTAGCCACTATAAATTTGTCACAATTGTCACTGCAGTGCATGGAGTCGGTTGTGGCTTACTCTATAAAGCTTTGGCTGCAGATGATAGTTACTACTCATTCACACACACACAACCATAAATAAAACAACAATCTTACTTACATTTGCTCAAAGTGAAGTTCATAATCTTCCCTCTGAACCTGAAGTATCTTTAATCCAGATGTGTTTAAAGTTCCTCTTCCTCTTCAGATTAATTCATCTATGAGCAGACCAGCAGGGGACGGACGGCAGAGTGGTTGCAACTCGCTCCGGGTCCATCTCTTGATTGAATTTCCATTGTGGTGCAATTGTATCACCGGGTGCTCTGACTACAGGAGGGAGAGGACACAGGTCACCACACTCCACAGGGTTCCACTTTCTTTGCCGCCTGAGGGGGCCTCTATCAGCGGCTCTACAAAGGCAGAGAATTGACAGGTTGTGCACAAAAGCTCTCTTGAGCTCCCTAAATAGAGACACACTTAGTGAGGCTGTTCACACATGTAAACACCGCAACAAACACACACGTTTACACATCGTAACATAGACAATTAATTCATATGAGGATATACAAATAATCTCCCTGAAACTGACACACAGAAGCTTTTTCTTAAAATGCTTCTTGTGGCTGTCAAGGAGGAAAAAAAAGACAAAAATATTCATGCTAGATCTGTCCACTGTTGAATGGAGCGTTGAATGAAGGACACCGGATATCCACCTGAGAGGAATGCATAATTCAGAAAGGCCAGAAAGGAGTATCACGTACAGCCTGGTCCTTCATGCATTCACAGCCATCAGGTTACACTGATAGGAGACGACTGACAGCGGACCACTTTTCTTCACAGTAAACTTGACTTTTTAAACAACATAACAAACCAGTGATGAACGGTTTTGCTGAAATCAACCTCAGGTGAAATGTCAAAGCATGTTTTGTTAATATCAGTTATCTTTTTTTGTTTTTTTCAGGTGCTTTTCTAGGTGCTAATGAAACAGACTACATGGGGGCAGTAAATTCTCATTAGCACTAATGAGGAAACAGAGTCACACCAGGCATAATTATAAAATAACAGCAATTGGGGATATAAAAACATAAAAATAACACATCTGGGCGTTGAAATGGAGGCGCTTAATGTCACAACAATTGGTGTACTGTCAAATCTCACAATCCAATTTAATGACAGTGTTTATTTTTTGGTCACATAATAAAGGCGAATACTTCAGAGATAATTGTGCAGTTTCTGGTGTAGTTCTGTAATAGCTTTGTAAGTATGTGCTCCCCCTGAGCTCAGATAATCTTCTCTGTCTTTTTTTTTTATGATAGCTACAACAATCCTTTAATTTGAAAAGATAAGTTAGCACACAGCAGACAAGAAGAAAGAGGATACAGAACATCGCATGCACTGATTCAACATTCAGTTCCCAGTTCCCAAACGAATTAAAAAGTGCGTGTATGAACAAGACTTTTCATATAAATGTCCAATTTGATTACAACTTGAAGACAGTTGACTTATAAGTCTCATTTCCGGCTCAAATACCGACGCCTTTGGTTGGTCAGTCGGGAAATCAGTAGGCCAATCCAAAGCGTCAGTATCTGACGAGTTGGGAGTTGAGACACAACAATCGACTATCTTATAAATTGGATTTAATTCGTAACCCATTATTTGATCACACTAAAACCAGGATTTAGTGTTGATGTAATATTTGTAAATACATCACTAATTTCTGTACTGTATTGGTTGAATTCTATTTAACTACTGTGAAGAAAAAGAAAAGAAAAGTACATAAAATGTTTAACACCAGTGCTGCTTTGGGCTGCTATGTTGTTATCTGTTATGGCCTGAGGGTGCTCTAAGGTGCTCTGAGGTGCTCTGAGGTGTTCGACAAATATATTGAAGATTTTTTTTTACATTTTTTATAGTTTGTATTTTTCTTATTGTTTTTAATTGTTGTTTTCAATTCAGTTTAGTTTCAGTTAGGCTCCAGTGTGGGTTTGCTCGTTTCAGTTACGGGTTGTTTGTTTTAGTTTATTTCTATTATGGGGAATATAAGATTTAAGAAGTTCAGAATAAGGATTACAACACAAACACTTTACGAAGGCAATTTACTCAGAGTCATGCAGACATCCCAGTCTACATATACACATATGTATGTAAGTACTGTTTCCCACTAATGCTGTTGTGTTTGTGTTGACAAATTTGGCCAAACAGACAAAGACTGAAAGTCGAGACATTTCCTCTATAATTTTATTTTATTTGAGTGTGTTTTGTAAGTAAGCAAAACATTTCCAGTTCTTTTGTGAGAATGCCTCTGTTTTTTCATGCCCCTTCTATTGAGGAGAGGTCATGTTAGAGCCTCACCTTGTTAAACACTTAATGCACTGCTTGAAATGAGTAATGTAAACAGCGTGCGTCTCTGTGTCAACATAATGTGATTACCCTGCTTCAGAGTACAGCAGCTGTATCTTTGCATAATGGACACAGTACACCGTATCTGTTTACCTTGTCCTTGTGTATTACCACATGAAGGCCTGTGGTTGGACTGACATTGTTTGAGGTTTAACTACATGAATGTATTTCACCAGTAGCTCTTTAGCATCATCTACTGCTCTTTGTGGGAAGCACAAGCTGCCTTCCTGATGCCTGTTCAACAACACCGGTGTCAGGTTATTCAGACCGTTATGGAAAGGTGATACCTAACTGGACGCCTGTTAAACTCAGACAATAGGCCTTTTTCACAGAGGATAATTTAACATGTCACAGAATAAAGTAAAAAAAAGCACAAATGGAAATGATAAAATTAATGATGGATCCATTTAGCTGCTTCTGTTTCAGCTTTAAAATGCAGCCTTCATGTCCAGAAATTACCAAGCACACTAAAATTAATCATGCTGAATATAAAGGAAGAGCGTAAATCCCTCTCCTCTGAATCTCAGCAGACTCAGAACCAGCCATCCCCACCCACACGCCTGGCTCTGTTTGGAAATGAACCTTACAAGAGGTATTTGAGTTCGTCAGGGATTGTAGAACACCTGTAGTTTCACCTGATGGCCACAAGATGACGCCGTGCTTCACTGATTTGTTTTACCCGTGACCCCAAGAAGTCACATATTGAGGACCTAGTGTTGAGTTTTTTATTTGCACTAACATAAAAACCACCAAAGCTTTCCTGTTTCATTCAGCTCTAACCAAGCAGAGACTCTGTATATCTGGCTGAGCTGACATTTAACCCAGCAGGGACTAATTAAACCTGATGTAGCAGGGCTGTTTGCCAAGGCAGCTGTTTCTTTTTATAAGCCTCTCAACTTCATCACTTTCATTAGCATGTGTGGCTTGTTTGAAAACCATAACTATTAAAGCGACCACAGTAATACAATACATTAAAGAAGGATGTGATAAAATTGTAGCATAGGGAAGAGGATTAGGGCCACTAGGGGAAATATTAAATGTAACATTTCTACATTAAAATGTCTAAAAACAATTAGACTTTTGTTGTGTGTTTTGTTGAGTTGTGTGCTTGTTTTCGGTGTTGTGTCAATGTCTGTTCCCCTGCTGATATGTGTTTCTCTTTACAACCGGGACTTGAGACGCTTCATAACCGGCATCCTTTCTACTAGATCAGTTAGTAACAGCGCCTGCCTACTTCTTGATACAGCCGGGTGTTTTACTCTGAAATCTGGGTTTATAGGTCGTTTGTTTTTTGCTTTGGATAGTAACCATGATGCTAATGCTATTTTGGCTTTAAGCTTGTGTTAGCCACCTAAAGTCAGGCATTTAACCCATTCAAAAAATCCACTGACTTCGAGATGAGGTAACCGGAGGTGCATGCTAACTAGTTTCTGGGTTTTTAATTTCCGGGATAGAGTCAGTGTAAGGAAGGAAGTCAGCAACATGACTAAACATAAAACTTATTTACATAAACTCATACAGGAACATTTATGCTTTAGACATTTTACTTACTACTTTTGTTTTGTTTTGACTGAGAGACCCCTAGTGGCAGAAATTGCATATTGCGCATTAATAGTCATTATTCTGACTTTTTCTCTGAACTCTGACTTTGTATTTTTCTGAGAATAAAAGCAGAATTCCTGACTTTAAAGGTGTTCATCTGCCCCCTTAAGTGGTTGCCATTTTGTTGCACTAGCTAACGTTGCTCAAGCTATCTAGCAAAAAGTAAAGTTACTAATGCTAGCTAATGATAACACTGCTAATGTCAGTTAAAGTTAATGCTGCTATTGCTAGTTAACGTCAACGTTGCAAACACTAGCTTACATTAGGGCTGGGTGCATACTGTAGAACTCGGACATTTTTGACGTTTTTTCCAACAGATGGTTGCTATCAAGACTCTTGGTCACTATGTGATACCAAGCCTCCCAGGAAGGGGGCATCACAACCCACGCAAAATGACTAGTTTCACTGTCATAACTGGAGCCATACGGTCCAATAAAATTTTGAAAGTCTTTAAGAGCTGCGTGATATTTTATCCCTATTCTAGTTAGCCGGGCGCTAAACTGGATATAAGCCTCACAACCAGGAAGATCTAGGTATTTAACCTGGAAGTACCTACAAGCCTGTGTCCAGATGTAATCTAACTTCCTTGTGTGATACCAACACTGTTATATAATCATAATAACAATATTTTTAAAAGTTGCACTATGTATTTTTGGAGAACAAATTTTAATCAAAAGAAAAAGATCTTCACTGACTGATTTTGTTTATGCCTTAACAAACAAACAAACAAACAAACAAACAAACAAACAAACTGACCTTTAAGGACAACACCATTTCATAGTGTTTTACTTTGTTTATATGTGGCGGACCCTGCCACTTTTCTAGCTTCAAACAGTGTTCAGGGGACCTTATTTTCCTCTGAGAACAGTTTGTTTACTCAGTTATGGAAAAAATAAATATTTATGAGTTTGTGTTATTACCTCATTAATATTGTAAATATTAAAATTCTGAGTTTGAATTTCTTCTCCAAAACTACGCAGTGCCCCTTTAAGGAAAATACATTTATTTAAATACAGCATCTTTGTACAAGCTCTGTAGATGCATATATTAAAAAACAAACAAACAAAAAAGATTTGTCTGCATAAAAACTCAAATAGATTTTTCACATGTGGCCCTTATCCCCCTCCATAGGTTGCAGCAGTGGTATAAAGTTTTCTAAAATAACTTTAAGCCCACTGGAGACAGACATATTACAATACAGAGCCCTATGTAAGAATTCAAAACCAACTTTTTCTGTTAAAATCTCGTTTTAGTCTTGAAAGAAACACCAGATCCAGTCTGTGACTCACTTTTCACCCGTGTGACCAAAAATCCCCATAAACAAAACATGCAATTAGATCACTTCAGACCCATTTCTGCATATAAATCCTCATAAATGTGTTTAAAAGTCATAAGTGAGCCCACCTCGGTTGGCAGCAGTCATGATCACACGGTGTGTTGGAGGCCACAGCAGCAGCAGCAGCAGCAGCTCTGCGGCTCATTCCTGCTTCATAAAGCCACGATTGGACAGAGAGAGTCACGTTGTCCGTGGAGCTGTCAGTCTGATGCTGCACCATTGTTCCCTGAGCAGCCGGAAGGAGAGCTTGATAAAGCGCTCTCATATGCGACAAACAGCGCCGGTCGGTCCAACACTGCTCGGGGGAGCCGGTCCCGGTTTTTAATGATCGCGCAGCGGCGGTGGAGGAGGATTTCCGCAGTGGAAGACCGTGACATGGTTTAGGAGGACAAGAGAGAGAAGTCCATTGAAAGAGGGGCGTCATTGACTGGCTGGATGATAGTAACGAAATGAATGGTGAGTAGGAACAATCTTAATGTCATTATAGGCCTGATTTAAACACATGCACGTTCATTAAATAGAAAAACACACGCCTGTTATATTTATTAATCATCTCTTTTCTCACATGAATAAATTAACTGGGCATTTTATATGTTTGCCTGCTTTTGTTACCTCAGTATGTTGGGACCCATCCCTGAATGGTCCATTTGTCAAACTCTTTCCAGGCATCACACCTCAGCAGTCACTCTGCTCAGGACATCTGCAGCAACTATACACACTCATTCAAATTTGAGAATCATACTCATAATTGTAGACCATGCTTTCTTTGTTCCTCCTATAGACCCAGGGCTGGGCTATATACTGAGTACCCTGTGATATGTATCATTATCGTGATATGAGACTATGTATATCATCTTAGATTTTGGCCATCATTATATCATGATAAAGCATGTGTGTTGTCTTTTCCTGGTTTTAAAGGCTAAAAATGTCCAGTTTTACAAACTTACCAGACTGTTGTAGTTGTTCTTGTACTTACATTTTCCCACCGAGTCATTATAAACACATTAGTGATGATTATTCATCAAAAAGCTCATTGTGTTGATATTAAGTGAAAGGATCGATAGTCATCCCTACAATGTTGTCGCAATATCATTATCGAGGTATTTGCCAGTGCTCTACAGTCTGGGTGCTGTGGTGCGCCTTGCTTTGTCATTTAGGTGCACCAGCACATAAGTGTTTCTTATCGATTAATGTCAATACTTGAAAACAGGAATCAGTTTGTTCAAAGGAAACTGTCTACACACCCTGTTGGAGTTTGTTTAAAAATATTACTTTTTTTAAAGGTGCACGATATAGTTTTTGCGATCTTCATCCCGACATTTTTTATGTTAAACAAACTAAATAAACAAACTCTCTTTGTTTTCATGACTGAACAAACTGAATAAACAAACTGACCTTAAAGGACAACACAGTTTCATACTGTTTTACTTTGTTTATATGTGGCGGACCCTGCCACCTTTCTATCTTCAAACAGTGTTCTGGGGACCTTATTGTCCTCTGAGAACAGCTTGTTTATTCACGGAAAAGAACCTCATTAATATTGTAAATATTAAAATTCTGAGTTTGAATTTCTTCTCCCAACTACATAGTGTCCCTTTAAAATAAAACATTGCAGATTTTTTAGTGGATGTGCAACAAAAATAGGCTCACCCTGGAGCCCTGTGTGGTCGGAAAGATTGTGGCATTATTTGATTTTGTCACCCAGTCCTAGCATTCATGATGTGCTTTTGAGGAGATTTCAAAATATCCAGATACATACTGTGTGAGAAAATAGCCTATAAATGACTACAAAAAAATATTATTTCCAGGCCGAATCACCCAGCCCTATCAGATTCAGACCATTTTATTGCTCAGCACAGCTCTATGAAAGACACAGAGCCTAAGAGATGCCGTCCACTTTGTGTGTTATATTTGAGGTCACACATGTGTGTCATTCAGGGCTGCTCGACTAGGAGCCAGCTGACTGGTATATGGCCAACTGGCTGAGAGGCTCTCATGCGGACCGCGGGGACGGGAGAGAGTCTGGTTCCCTGCAGAGCCTCCTGCAGAACGGGCAGAGGAGGCAGAGAGTCTGTTCCCCTCCTGCCTCCCCGGGGATACCCTCATACTTCCTCCCCCCCAGCCACCCACCCACCCACACACACACACACACACACACACACACACACACACACACACGGCTATAAAAAGAAAGAGTGGCTCACAAAGACATTCACATTAAGCTCTTGTCAATCATCCATACATCAGTGCTGAAATGACAAATTTTGCCTGACAAAACCTGTGTTAAACGACACGTGCGTTACAAAATAAAAGCTTTGTTGTGGCGCCTTGTGTTGGCTGGTACAACAAACTGCATAAAACATTATTTCAAGTCGCCTTTTGCATGATAAATCCAGAGTTACTATTGGTATTGGCTGCAGAGTGCAAATTATTGATATTTTTCCCGTCTTCTCTTCACAGAACAGAGGCGGGTCGCTCCAGTTTAATATATTTTGCTAAAGGTAAGACCACGTCTCCCTCTCGCCGTCTGAAATATCCAGTCTTCACCACACATTAACATATTGAATTCATGCCTGCGAGATGGATGGTTCAAAGCTCGCACAACTGTTGCTACGCTGCCACAAAAGACCCTCTGATAACAAGATATGATGTGATGTTGATGCAGACAGCAGTGTTTAGTCAATACAGACAGCTGCGCTATTCTCACTGGATTACACCCGAGAGATGCCTCTGATATCAAAATGATGAAAAGGGGACATATTCTTTCTAGAGTGTGTTCTCTTATGAGCTTGATATTATTTATTTTTTTCCGCAAATCAACTGACGGTGCTGGAAATAAGGGGGAAATCACAGGCTTTGACATATTTACAAGATGTTTAGTTACATTATTGTAATCAAATGATGCAGAAATATCTTTTTTTTTATTAGGCTCGAACATGGCAGCATCGTTATGCTTCCCTGCCTTCTTTACTGTACCTC